>NW_026943028.1:0-300000 GCF_024139115.2 Armigeres subalbatus
GTTTCAATCACAGATCAAATTGACAATCTGGTTCTGCGAGAAAAAAAGTCAGAGGAATGATACTTGAGAAAACTACTTCTGATATCTGTGCCATGGGTAAACTGTCAAAACGTACGCAAACGTATCTATTATGCGTGGCTATTTTAAAGCGGTTTGCTTTGGCTCAATAATGTTAAACTTATTCCTATGTATTCTCTATCATTAGTAGAGATCGTAGTATAATCGATTTTCCTCACACCAAATTTGAATATATATTATAAATTATATCATGTTTGTTGGAAAAAAAATACTAATAGGAAGAAATTTCTCAATCTGTCTGTTCTTTTTATGAAATTTTTGTATGTCAGTTATCGATTGCTAACTCACGTAAGTGAATCTACTATTCTCTCTCCATCGCCAATCTCTTCTCTGTATTCCAATGGTTCAATAATAATTCAATGCCGAAGCCTGCTGCGGTTTTCCCACATGGGACCCAAGCGGTGCGCAACATGTGTCAAGCTGATGCTGCACTATCCCAAGCCACGTTTGAGCCGGTTCGGTTGTGGTTTGGCGAGTTGTGAAATTCATCTATTAAAAGGATACATTTATCAATTAGCTTCATATGTGCGATGGAGAATGCTAACGGCGAGAGATGTGTGAACGAGTAGGTACTAAAGGGCGATCGCGGTGCCACCAAAGCTCACGGAGGTGCTTTCAATCATGAAGCAATGCAATAAACCCGAACACGGCGAAATAGCTCATTCAGAATAAATATTGTACTGATTTCAAGAGATACTATAATAAAGTTAGGAAGGATTAACAAAAAAAAAGAGAATGGAATGTAGGGGGAATGACGGCTTTGGCAGGTTTTGTTCTATTACTGGCAGGGGTTTTTTTATGACTGACTCAAATCTGGCCTAAACATTCTTTGCATATCAAAGAATATTGTGGCCAAATTTCATAAAATTTGGTCGACAAAAACCCCCCTGCCAATAATAGACCAAAACCTACCAAAGCCGTCTTTCCCCCTAGATTGATACAAAATTATTTCAATATCACTTCAATAATTAGGTTGTTATTCGTGAGTTAATGATCAGATTGTTAAGCAAGTGCAATGTAACGAGAAATAATTTGTTATTACTATTAGTCCATGCAAACTCGCTGTATTCGCTCCTGATCGGGTAGTACAGGCCTCAGCGGAAATCAAAGTCTTTAGACGCTGCCAGCCATATCGCGATGGAAATGATTTACGCTAATCGATTGCTTTCAATTTAACGATGTTATTTGGACTGCGGTCGCAGTTGCGAAAAGAAGTGAAACTGATCGGTGCTACTGCCACATTTGAAGAGTAAGACTTATTCGGCAAGATACAAGTTCTCAAAAATATGTTGTTTAACGGGAAATTGACACATCTTAGCTCTCCTTTGGATTACTTTAATATTAGCTGTCTAGACCGTTGTTGTATTACCGATACGGAATACATAATATAAAATAAATTGAAAATTTTATCAGATTATACTTTTAGATTGGACAATTTATTCTAAGATAGTATTGAAGGCTAAGAGCTCTTTCGTCTCTTATCAGATATGCATGCTAGTAGCAGTGAATGAAATATTTCTGCGAATCAAAATGAAAACAAAATTCATCCAAGGTCCGCAACTGAGGGTGAGGAGAGAGCACCCCTCCCCCCCCCCACCATTTTATTAAATTAATTATATTCGCCGGTAGTCCATTTTTAAGCAGCTACATCTCGTTTCACTCCTCTGAATGGTTTGTCTGCACAGAGTTAGGCTGCAAGTTGTATTCGCGGAATAAGAAATTCTTATAACGAAAAGCCCACACCATTTTCCTCTAGGCATACGGTGACAACAAGAGTTCTCGTGATGAAAATATTTTCCATCATAAGTTCGCCCATGCAACATTCTTTTGCTATTACTTCCTTCCATTCCTCCCTGACTAGAGCTGGACCACTGAAGAAAATACTTCCCGTTCACCCTATCGTAATTTTTCTATTTCACTCGACCGGAAACAGGCTCCAACAGATATTTAATAAAGATAGAGAAACTTTCATCATTATCGATTACTGATTGGGTAAAGTGAAACGGAACAATCAAACAGAGGAAAGTTTTCCTCGTGGAAAACTTCTATCAGTTTCATTGTACTGCAGCGTCCAAGAGGAAACAATTACATGCTGCTATCTGAAAAATGCTTTCAGGGATCATGGTCCGAACTTCTTCAAAGCACTCTGTGGATTACCGTTTTAAAGCAATAGTAACGCGTCGAGACTTAAAGTTACATAAGGTACATCTTTTTGAAATCCTTAAGGACAAGCCTCCCGGAATCCAAAACTAATTTCACTCGCGTGTTCAAGGGCACCTCACTCGATACGGAAGCAACGCACAACTGTCATTTTTGTTATTTCTCCCATTCTGCGACAAAGTTGAAATAATAAAAATGACAGCTGAACGTTGCCTCCGTATTGAATGGGGTTCTCTTGAAATTAGTTTTGGATTCTGGGGGGCTTGTCCTTAAGCTGATGAGTATATTTGTTATCATGCTCCGAAGCACCTGATCGAAGTAAGTTTCATATTTATGTGATATAAATAGGAGCATGTTATTGACAATGGAACCAATACCCTTCGAAAGAATGGAGATTAATTTGATCCTTCTCAATAGAAGACGATGAGCTGTTGAGTTGGTAAGTTGGTAAGTACAACGAAGATAGGCAGATAATTGGAAATGGATGATAACATCAACTTTTGACGAGGGTGCAATTAATTAGTTTGATGCCGCCTTAGGCATGTGGTTGATGGAAGGTGTAATCATGAATCAATGTTGGTAGTGATTGATTCGATGCAAGTGGCAAATTATCCACACAATTGAACCGGTGCCAGCGAAAGTGGTACATAAACCATTTTTGTCAATTTTGAGTTTTTACACCAACGGCTTCTATTTGCAAAGATCTAGTGAGGTAATAACGAAAAAATGATTTTGCACATTTTTCTGGTATATAGGGGAACTGTTCCGTTTTCCATCTCATTGAACATATATTCATCTCATCGCAAAAAAAGAAATACAGCACCAATCTCGTCGCTTCTTTTTGCTAGCACGCGTGCTCACTATAGATAGTGGAATATTCTACTATCTATAGTGCTCACTGGTGAAAAAAATCACGAAAATAAGAAACAAACCAAATTCCTTTTCATTGCTTTGCTTTGATGGGATGGAAATAGGAGCTATGGACTGAAGTGCCGAACCGTTCCCCTATCACAATGGCTATTTCGTTTCCTGAAAAAGAGTTACATGTGGAACTGCACTAGAATCAGCTTATTTAAAAGAAAATTCAGCAACATGACTGTTTTCACAACAGATTTTAATCCTGTTTTGAATATCAAGATAGTTTACTGCCCTTTAGAATGATTTTAAAAAGTACATGTACCACTTTTTCTGTCAACGGTTTCTGTTTCCTTTTGTCCCCATGTTCCCCAGGCTGGAACTCCGTACCTTAGTATCGAGGATGATACTAACGCAAGAAGACGCCTACTGCTGCCTTTCGGACCGCCGACGTTCGGCATGATCTTTGCTAACGCACTGATCATTTGAGCCGCCTTTTCACAGGAATAGTCCACGTGGGTGTTGAAGTTCAACCGGTCATCAATCATCACACCTAGATGTCTCAGAGTCCGCACCGACGGGATGTCGCGCCCTCCGATGTGTGTGTGTGTCTGTGTACAAAAAAATGTGAGACACACTTTTTTGTACTTAGCTTTGTCCGATTTGCTTGCAGGTTGCCTTCGACGCAGAATCCTTCCTAATTTTTCGCTATTGAAAATTGGCCCAATCGGCCATTGCGTTCCGGAGTTATTAAAAAAAACCCAGATTAATCCACCTAGCGGTGATGGCGCCTTTCTCGCGCAAAAAGGTAATGAATGTAGCCTTTACGCTTACACCTCGATGATGTACAAGAAAGGCAAAACAGTTACACCGTCTAATGTTATGATAGAAAATTTACACTAGTAGACGACAGATGGCGCTGCTAAAAGTTTCTCGAATTTCCTATGTTCGAATTTTGACTTTCGGACAATTTCATAGTACTATGAAACTGAACGAAGAGCATACTTACGCCTAAATGCGTGCAACACAAGCATCTTTATAGTACGATGAAACTCTTAATGGGAAGCCACGGATAAAATATTCATAGATGCAAGGCATTTTTCATAACACATTAATGTTCTATGTGACTATGCCTCGTCACTATTTCAATATTATCTATTTTTTGCAATTTGCAATTATTATGAAATTCAATAGTGATCAACAGCGTTTTAGTATCTGTCGGATGCAACTTGTTGCAAGAAAATCGGTTAAGAGTTTCTATGTGAAAATTTGGCTAATGTTTTTTATGGCATTTTGTGCACACACACACGCACACACATACACACACACACGCACACACGGACAGACAGACATTTGTTCAGCTCATTGAGCTGAGTCGAATGGTATATAACACTATGGGTCTCCGGGACTTCTATCAAAAGTTCGAATTTGGAGTGAAATGATAGCCTTTCGGTACAACTTAGTTGTACGAGAAAGGCAAAACATTGTTTTTTCCCCATTTTTCCCAAAACAAAAATTGTTACCCCCTTAGAAAAATAAATTTCAAAATCGTAAAAAAAAAATTGTTTTTCTTTAAACTGGTGCAATGCATTCAAATGAACGCAAAAAAATGTGAATTTATGGAAATAACTGAATCTATCTCCCTAAAGTCCAATTTTGACCTCTCTCTAAGTCAGTGTGGTGAAATACATTGTCTGCTGGATCAAGGAATATGATGGTTGATTAGATTATGAGTTTGCATGCGGCTTTGTCTAGTGGATTTTGTCTACCAAGTAGAATAACACATAAAATGTTCAACTGATCTTTGGAATTCGTCTAAGCCAGGCCTTGGATTTGGCATTCAGTCGGGCACCTAAACCTGTAGGTGACTCGCAAATTATGTTTGATGTGGCACGTAAGTTTTGTGAAGGCTTGGATACATGCCCAAAGCACCCCCATTTTTATAGGATCTGGCATTTGTGCAGGCAATTTACTGCAGTTCAGGAATCTCAAGGTAAGTAGCACATTAATTATCTTGACAATATATATATATATATATTTTTAATTAAAATCAACCAGGCCACTTATTTAATCAGTTTTCTTTCTTTTTTGATTTGTGTTATGAGCACAGTTGACTTATTTGGGAAACCAATTCAGCAAAATAATTAAATCCCTACTGTGAATGATTTTCTAGCTTTTTGTCCAATATAACTATTTATTTTGAAATCAATGTTTGAATATTATTGACAAATCCGTTTGGTATATTTCCTTGTACATTCCTCCAAAGTTTTCTAAAAAAAAACTAAGAAAATTACTTTAGGAATTCTTTTTTCTCCGAAAATTCCTTCAGACTTTCCATTACGATTTTTTTCAGAACATCTTTTAAGAATTTCTTTAGAAAATTCCCTATGGAATGTATACGAAAAAAATGTTTCAGGAATTCCTACGAAAAAGGAATTCCTCTGGAAATTCTATAAAGAATTTCCTCGGAAATTGTTTATCAACACTTTTTTTAGGCAATTCCTTCGGAAATTTCTTTAAGAATTGCTCCGGAAATTCCTCCTTATGATTTTTTTCAGCAATTATTCCATGAATTCATTAAATCAGAAATTTTCTCAAGGAACGTCTTCGGAACTTCTTCCAGCAATTCTTTTCAAACATTCTTCGGGGATCCTTCCAGAACTTCCTGCAGGAATTCCTCCGAAAATGCTTTCACGAGTTAATTCCGAGATTCTTTCAGTAATACCTTGGTAACTTTTAAGTGTTTGTTGTTTATTTTACTCTTTTGAAAATTCAATTAGTAACTCCATCGAAAACTATTTCATTCTCTAATCAATTTTCAAATGATTTCCTGAAAGAAATTCCGAAAGAATTTCTGAAGAAATCTACGAGGGAATCTTGGAGACTTTTCGAAGAAACTTATAAAGAAATCTATGGAGAAATATCAAAAGGAATTCTTGGCGGATTTTTTTAGAAAAAAATTTAGATTTAGAAAAAAAAATCGTGAGGAGTTCTCAAATGATTTTTTGGAGGAGTTTTTGAAGAAATTCCTGGAGGGTGTAGGAGTTTCCAAATGAATTTTCGAAGGCATTTTTAAAAGAGAGCCTGAATCGATTTTCAAAAATAATTCCCGTTGGAACTGCTACAAAAGGTTTTGAAGATATTTCTAAAAGACTTCGCAAAGAATTCCTAAAGGAATTACCTGAGAAATCCATAAAGGAATGTCTGAAGGTGTTTTTGAAGGAATTTATGAATATATTCCTAACAGAATTTCAGAGGAAATGCCTACTGGTATGTCTGAAATAATTTCTAGATAAATCCAGGAATTCCTTTGGATTTTTTCTTAGAAATCGATTTGCAGTTTCCCTGGGAATTTGCCTCAGGGAGTCCTACAAAAACTCTCCCGGAAACGAATTCCAGAAAGTCTTTCGGATATTCTTTGGAATTTCCCTCAGGAATTAGTTCGGAAATTCATCCACGCATTCTTTCAGAAATTTGTTAAGGAAAACCTTGGGAAAATCGTTGAGATATTCATCCGAAAATTTCGAATTTCTTCTAAGAACTCCTTTGGTATACCTTGCAAAGTTCTAGGACAAAATTTCCTTAAGAATTCTTGAACAAGTTCCAGAAAGAATATCCAAGGAACTCCTGAAGGATTTTTCAAAGTAGCTCCTGAAGGAACTTCTGATAGTATTAGATTTCTCCGCAAATTCCTTTGGACATTTTCAAGATTTCAAGATGTCAAGATGTCAAGATTTCGTTCAGAAACACGGATACACCTACTGAAAATCCTTCACAAATTATTTTTGAAATATCTACGGAAAATGTTTGAGGAGTTCCTTAGGAAATTGTTTCAGAATTCCTCCAAAAACTCTCTAAAAACTCCTACAGAAATTCAATTACGGATTACTTTGGAAATTTCATCAAGTTTTGAAAATTTGCTTAGGAATTTCTTTGAAAATTAATTGAGAAATTCCAGCGAAAGATACTTTTTGGATTTTTTTCAAATTCCTCTAGGGGTTCCTTAGCAAGCTCCTTGTCATTTTTTCCTGAAATTACCTTAGGGATTCTTTCAAATCTTCCTTAAGCAATTTCTAGAGATTTTTTTTCCGGATAATCCTTTGAAAATTCTTCCAGTAAATTCTTTGGTTACTTTAGGAAGCTACGCTACCTACAGACCCTGACAAAACTACCTCTGGAAGGGGTAGGGTTGTTTGGCCGAAACCCATTCAGCCGAAAGTCATTTGGCCGAACAAACCATTAGGCCGAAACACATCTGGCCGAAAGGGCCATTTGGTCGAACGGGTCAATTGGACGAACGGGTCATTTGGCTCAACGGGTCATTTGACCGAAAGGGTCATGTGGCCGAAAGGGTAATTTGGCCGAAAAGGGTAATTTTGCCGAAAGGGTAATTGGCGTAAAGGGTCATTTGGCCGAAAGTCATTTGGCTAAAAAAGTCGTTTGGCCGAAAGGGTCATTTGGCCGAGTAGGACATTTGGCCGTATAGGACATTCGACCGAATAGAACATTTGAAAAGTGAGAAATTAGGAGAGAGAAAAGAGACGTCTCAATTCTCATTCCTCATTTCTCACTTCTTACTGTAAAAAGTGAGAAGCGTGAAGTGAGTAGTGAGACGTCTCATTACCCACTTCGGACTACTCACTTTTCACAGTGAGAAAAGAGAAATGAGGAGTGAGAAGAGAGACGTATCACTTCACACTAAAAAAAAGAGAAGCGCGAAGTGAGTAGTGAGACGTCTCACCATTCACTTCGCGTTTCTCAATTTCTACAGTGAGAACAGAAAAATGAAGAAAAAGAAGTGAAACGTCTCACTACTCACTTCAATTTCTCACTGTTCCGTGCAAAAAGCGAGAATTGAGATACATCTCTTTTCAATCCTCGCTGTAAAAAATGAGAAGCATGAAATGAATAGTGAGATGTCTCACTACCCACTTCGTACAACTCACTTTTCACAGGTAAGTGAATAGAGAGATGTCTCACTACCCACTCTTAATTTTTCTCTTCTCATTGTAGAATGTGAGACGTGAGACGTCTCACTTCTCACTTCTCACTGTGAAAATTTAATAGTGCGAAGTGGGTCGAGAGACGTCTTACTACTCACCTCATGCTTCTCACTTTTTACAGTGAGAAGTAAGAAATGAGGAATGAGAATTAAAACGTCTCTCTTCGTCTTCTCTTCCTTATTCCTCTTCCTTATAACCTATTCGGCCAAATGACCTATTAGACCAAATGTCTTATTCGGCCAAATGTCCTATTCAGCCAAATTACTCCTTCGGCCAAACGACCTTTCGGCCAAATGACCCCTTCGGTCTAAATACCCGTTTGGCCAAATGACCCTTTCGGCCAAATGGCCCTTTCGGCTAAACGACCCTTTCGGCCAAACAACCTTTTCGGCCAAATGACCCTTTCGGCCAAACGACCCTTTCGGTTGAACGACACTTTCTGCCAACTGACACTGTCTGCCAAACGACCCTTTCAGCCAAACGACTCTTTCGTCCAAATGACTTTCGGCCTAATGGTCTGTTCGGCAAAATGGTATATTCGGATAAATGACATTGGCAAAAAGATGCATACTACCGCCATCGGGGGTGAGAATGGGTCATCGCTCTCACCGGCAGCCTGGAGGTCGTAGAGCAAAATCGTTCAAAAAGGTTTCTTATATTTTAGTCTTCTTGCCCTCAGACACATTCAATCCATTCTACAAGCATTCTAAGTAGTTGGAACAGTGACCCATTTTCACCCCCATTTGACCCATTGTCACCCCCGACGACGGTATCGAATTCTCGAAGTATTTGAGCAGAAAATACTGCGCGGTGGAGAATAGTAAATGGCGCAGACGAACGAATGAATCACGATTGGAGATCGAAGTAGGTTGCGCTTCAAAGTGGACGCAAAAAATTTAGGTGCGTCATTTTTTCGGAAAAATATTTGATCCGATTTTTCAAGCTTACCTGAAAATCTTCGTTGCCCGGCTCGCTTTTTCATCATCATCAAGAGGATTGAACTAATTACGCCAACTTTCAACCTGATTGGACACCGACAACCAATTCGCGGCGACCTTGGAAAGCACTCGTTCCTGGGGACTCTTTTGTGCTGTCCTGTTCATGATCAGCGATTCAGTTGCTTGGAGTGAGGTGGGAAATGTTAAAATTTGGTGAGGTAACTCTAGGGAGAAGATCTGTTTGAGCAACTCCTTCTGTTCCCGCACCTGGTCAAGATCAACCAGTCAAATTTCAGCCAAATAGTTTTTAATGCATAATCACTAAATATATACTGATTTGCTGACAGAGAAGTGAATATTTGTACGGCAATACAAATAGATCTTTTCCCTACCGTTATTCGCATTCCAAAGGGGTAAGTATAACGTATCAGCACCGCTGGTGCTATTTTTTTAAATTTTATTTGTATAATTTAATTAGTTTCAACGTGATTTTTTTTCTAAGCAAATTTTGTAGTTTTAAGATTAACTGAAATCAGTTGGTCTTTCAGAATCAGATAAAGTTGGCTATCCAGCTTTCCACGTTCGCCATAATGGCGGGTGCTATAAACATTTTGACATTAACTGCTTCCCGACACTGAACTGAAATTTTCATCCAAGCAAACTATATATATTTTCCGTAACCAATAACAGCCAATGTGTTGTTTGTTGATCATCAACAAGAAAATTGATAATGGATTTTTTTCGAACAATTCCCATTATTTCATATTAAAATACAAATGTTTGTTTTATTTTAGAAACCCTAATCACTATTATGAGAGCAAATACCTTATGAAATGAACATCAACATGTGTTTTTTTCCTCAAGTTGATTCCAAAGTCGCTGATGAACATGATGATTTACTTTTACCGGTGTAATAGTAGACGTAACAATATTAAGGATCAGGAGGTACTTCGAATAGTACAAAGACGCCAAGTTATGCCATCTCAAGAATGTCCCTGCTCTATTCACTGTGAACGAAATGTTATCGATTAATTCTTTTCGTATACGAAATCTAGCCCGTCTTTGTCGGGAGAACATCTCCGTTTTGATTCCTGGGCATACAAGCATACAATTTTATCAGACACTCTCTATCCATCAACAGAAGACGTGGCTCAAAAAGGTGTGTGATGCCAAAAATGATATGCGACCACAATCTGCCTGCGCAAAAACTGTGGAACAATATGAAGACAGAGGGGGGCCAAAACAATGTTAAGGGGCAATTCTTCCCTAAGAAGAGCTCCCTTCCCGAAGGAACCGATGTTGATGAACTAAACGTTTGGACAGACCCAGATTGCCAACCGCTGTTTCTACATGCTCAGCGGATATTCATGGTGTGACAGGACTCATTTTTTGCCATACGACCAGCGAAGAAGTCCAAAAGATACGATATTCAGACGAATGCTACTGGAACAGATGAGATCCCATTTTCTTTCATTAAACTATTACACTACCCGCCAAAAGTATGGAAGCGCAAAAATAAGTATTGCAACACCTGCTTTGAATATTGCAACACTCCGAAAAGTTTAGCATCACTCCGGAACTAACATATTCGTGAAGATTTATCGTCGGATCCTTTACATTTAGAATGGTGGAACCTTCTACAAAATTTATCACGGCGATAAGTGCATTGCGAAAGAGGACAATTTAGCTCTTTGGAGTGCCCTGGCCACCAGGTAGACCGCGGATAATCCGGATTCTGAACCACGTGTGAAGTCACCGCTTAATACATCTATTCATTCTAGCGACATGCCAAATGTTCATCATCTTTCGTAATCGCAATATGACAGAAAAATCAATGCTGATTGACGCTTGCTTGACCCTTGGTGTCCTCCCAGTGGTCCTCCGGGAGTTTTGGAACATCCGGTAAAGTGGTTAAATTTTGAAATTCGTCGCAGAAAGCCGCGACTTTTTCAAAGCCGATTGTGGCAGAATTATTAGAGCAAAATCAATGCAAGCATCACTCATTGACCGCAGATGGCCTTCCAGTGGTCCTCCGCAAATTCCGGAACATCCGATGAAGTGGTCAATTTTTAAAATTCGCTCCAGGAAGCTGCGACTTTTTCTAAACGGTTTGAGGGAGCATTACCAGAGAAAAATCAATGCAAGCATCACTAATTGATCCCAAGTGGCCTCGTATTGTTCCTCCGGAAGATCCGGGACATCCGGTGAAGTGGCCAATTCTTGAATCTCGTCCTAAAAAGCTGCGACTTTTTCTAAGCCGATTGTGGTAAAATTGTAGGAATTCCTCCGGAAGTCCTTCTAGGAATTCTTGCGGAAGACTTTCCAGGAATTCCTTCGGAAGACTTTCCAGGAATTCCTTCGGAAGACCTCCCAGGAATTCCAGGAATTCATTCGGAAGTTCCTCCAGGAATTCCTTCGGAAGTTCCTCCAGGAATTCCTTCGGAAGTTCCTCCAGGAATTCCTTCGGAAGTTCCTCCAGGAATTCCTTCGGAAGTTCCTCCAGGAATTCCTTCGGAAGTTCCTCCAGGAATTCCTTCGGAAGTTCCTCCAGGAATTCCTTCGGAAGTTCCTCCAAGAATTCCTTCGGATGTTCCTCCAGGAATTCCTTCGGAAGTTCCTCCAGGAATTCCTTCGGAAGTTCCTCCAGGAATTCCTTCGGAAGTTCCTCCAGGAATTCCTTCGGAAGTTCCTCCAGGAATTCCTTCGGAAGTTCCTCCAGGAATTCCTTCGAAAGTTCCTCCAGGAATCCCTTCGAAAGTTCCTCCAGGAATATCTTCAGAATTTCCTCCAGGAATTCCTTCGGAAGTTCCTCCAGGAATCCCTTCGGAAGTTCCTCCAGGAATTCCTTCGGAAGTTCCTCCAGGAATTCCTTCGGAAGTTCCTCCAGGAATTCTTTCGGAAGTTCCTCCAGGAATTCCTCCGGAAGTTCCTCCAGGAATTCCTTCGGAAGTTCCTCCAGGAATTCCTTCGGAAGTTCCTCCAGGAATTCCTTCGGAAGTTCCTCCAGGAATTCCTTCGGAAGTTCCTCCAGGAATTCCTTCGGAAGTTCCTCCAGGAATTCCTTCGGAAGTTCCTCCAGGAATTTCTTCGGAAGTTCCTCCAGGATTTGCTACGGGAGTTCCTCCAGTACTTCCTTCGGAAGATCCTCCAGGAATTCCTTCGGCAGTTCCTCCAGGAATTCCTTGGGAAATTCCTCCAGGAATTCCTTCGGAAGTTCCTCCAGGAATTCCTTCGGAAGTTCCTCCAGGAATTCCTTCGGAAGTTCGTCCAGGAATTCCTTCGGAAGTTCGTCCAGGAATTCCTTCGGAAGTTCGTCCAGGAATTCCTTCGGAAGTTCCTCCAGGAATTCCTCCGGAAGTTCCTCCAGGAATTCCTTCGGAAGTTCCTCCAGGAATTCCTTCGGAAGTTCCTCCAGGAAGTTCTTCCAGAAATTCCTCAGGAAGATCCTCCAGAAATTCATTCGGAAGTTCCTCCAGAAATTCTTTCCAGGAATTTTTCCGGAAGATCCTTCACCTTCCAGGACTGCTTCCGAAAGTTTCTCCAGGAATTCCTCAAGAAGTTCCTCTAGGGATTTCTCAAGAAGTTCCTCTAGGAATTCCTCAAGAAGTTCCTCTAGGAATTCTTCCAGAAGTCCCTCCGAATTCCTCCGGAAAATTCCTTAAGAAGTTCCTCCATGAACTACTCAAGAATTTCCTCCAGGAATACCTCCGGGAGCTTTTCAGGAAGTGTACCGGAAGTTTCTCCAGGAATTCCTCCAAATGTTTTTCCGTCCGTTCTTCCAAGAAATCCCCTTGAATTTTTTTGGAGGAATTCCTCCTCCACTGGAGTCCGAAAATTCCACTAGAACCTACTCCAGAAATCCCCCAAAATCTCTACATAAATTACTTTGAGAACTATACAGAAATTTCCTCTGAATTCGTTTCTAAATACACATGGAATTCTTTTAAGCCCACCTATCTCCGATCTCTGATATTTTTCCTGAAATTTCGCGTTCCGCATTCCGCCAGAAAACCGTTTGGAAATTTTTAGAAGTTCTTTCAGGAATTCCCAGAAATCACCCAGAAAACCGTTCACGATTTATTTTCAGGAAATACTCTTGCAATATTATAAAGAAGTTAACCTTAAAATACTCCCAGAAATGCTCCCACTTTTTCTTCCACAAAGAGGGCTTGTATTCCACAAGGAATTCTGCCAAAAATGACCAGGAATTTCTGCGGAAATTACGTGGAGAATTGTTCCAGATATCCCTTTATAGATTCGTTTCGAAAACCCCAAAAATTTCGAAAGGTATTCTAAAAAAAAATCCGAGAATAGCTCCGGGGAAATTCCCCTTCCAGAAAGATTTTACAATAGAATTTTTATGCGAATATCTGAAAGAATTCCTAGAAGAATTCATAACGAAATTCCTGAAGGATTTTTTTAACAACGTTCTTAAGAAATTCTCGAAGATATTCCTGATTTGAATCTGAAGAAATTTTTACAAAATTGTTTAAAATAATTTTGGGTGATTCCGATTTATAAACTATATCGGAAATGAGATTATATTCTGCATCATTAGAAGTGGAAAAATATCATATGAACATGGTGGAAAATATGTATTTCTGACAAGAGTTAGACGAAACTGGAAAACTGAACTTGACTTTACTGTTAATCCTCTTTTGGAAAAAAGTTCGAAATATATAATCCTACTGCCTACAATAGCCATCGGCGTTGTAAAAAATATTTGGACGTGGTAAATTTTCATACAATTCATTTTGATGGTGGCGGCGCACAGGTCTATTCCTGATGACCACTCAGTGAAATTTTGCTTTTATATTGCTACATCTAACTTACGAGGGAAGATTACTAAGACGAATTTAAAAAAATGGACCACTTCACCGAATGTTCCAGAACTTCTAGAGGACCATCCGAGGAGAACGACTGGTTGTTATATTGAATTAGCTCTGACATTTTTACAACAAGCGATTTTCAGAATGTTGCAGCTTTCTGAGTTGAATTACAGAAATTTACCACTTCTCCGGATATTCTAAAGCTCCCGGAGGATTACTAGGTGGCCACCAGGCGTCAATGGGAGATGCTCGCATTGATTTAACTCTGTCATTACTATTACAGTCAAACCTCTATAAGTTGATGTTCTATGACTCGATATCGACTCATGGAGGCAAAATATGCCATATTGAAAAAAATATTCTGGGTTACTGTGATGGTCCCTTCAAACAGATTTTCAATGATTCTCTATTCCACGTCTCGATATTTAAACGAGTCTTCATTATCGACTCATTGAGGTTTGCCTGTACAAACGGTATAACGCAGTTTTCTGGGATGCATTATAAAACCATTAAATATGACCACTTCACTGGATTATCCACTGGTCAATGAGTGGTGCTTGCATTGATTTTGCTCTCACAATGCTACCACAGACGTTTTAGAAAAACTCGCAGCTTGCTGGGACGTAATTTAAAAATTGACCACTTTACCGGATGTTCCGGATCTTCCGGAAGAACACTGGGAGACCACTTAAGGTCAATTAGTGATGCTTGCTCTGATTTTTCTCTGACAATGCTTCCACAAACCGTTTAGAAAAAATCGCAGCTTTCTGGGACGAATTTAAATAATTGGCCACTTTACTGGATGTTCCGGATCTTCCGAAGGAATACTGGGAGACCACCTGGGGTCAATTAGTGATGCTTGCATTGATTTTTCTCTCACAATGCTTCCACAAACCGTTTAGAAAAAATCGCAGCGTTCTGGGACGAATATTAATAATTGACCACTTTGCCGGATGTTCCGGATCTTCCGAAGGAATACTGGGAGACAACCTGGGGTCAATTAGTGATGCTTGCATTGATTTTTCTCCGAAAATGCTTCCAAAAACCGTTTAGAAAAAATCGCACCTTTCTGGGACGAATTTAAATAATTGAGCACTTTACCGGATGTTTCCGGATCTTCCGGAGGAATACTGGGAGACCACCTGGGGTCAATTAGTGATGCTTTCATTGATTTTCTCTAACAATGCCTCCGCAAACCGTTTAGAAAAATCGCAGCTTTTTGGGACGAATATTAATAATTGACCACTTTACCGGATGTTCCGGAACTCCCGGAGAATCAGTGGGAGGCTACCACTAACTGGTCAAGCAAACGTCAGTCAGCATTGATTTTCCTGTTAAATTGCGATTACGAAAGATGATGAAAACCGCCTCTCGCTGGAATGAATGCATTTATTAAATTGTGACTTCACACGTGTTCCAGAATCCGGAGCATCCGGATGTCCACCCGGTGGCCAAGGCACCCAGGGAGCTAAATTGACGTCCGGCCTAATGCACTTGTCGTCGTGAACAATTTTGTTGAAGGTCCCATTATTCTAAATGGAAAAGATCCGATGGGAATATGGGAGTTCTGAAGTGATGCTAAACTTTTTTGGGGGTGTTGCAATATTCAAAGTAGGTGTTGCAATACTTATTTTTGCGCTTCCATACTTTTGGCGGGTAGTGTATGTCCTTTCATTCTTCCTCATCTGACTCACCTGTAAACACAATTATTGACATCGAAAATAAGTGAGTTTGCTTGGTTTCGCTTCCGTACGTGGTCTTACCAGGAACTAATAGAATGGTCTTGCCTTGGTTGTTTCCTCTAAATCTGTCGATAGCAAGTTCCTGACAAGGATAGTTTATAGAGTAGATTTACGTATTAGCAAGCGAGAACACTACCTCGTGGTCTGTAATAGAGTTTGCAGTGCTGCTCTTCAACGTGAATATACAGTCAGGAGAGTTTGTGATCAGAAGAACGATGGTAGTCATTGTATTGTCGGTTATGCGTGTGGGGCCCGTTGGTAGTACAAACTTCAACCGGTTTATGTAGTGTTTATGCGATGTTATGCTCTGTGGTTCGTTGTTGGCAAGGAAGTGGAGGCGGCGTTAATGTTGAAATCTCCGGCCACAAATAGCTTGTCGAACCAAAAATTAAGAAGCTCAAGAAGCATCTTTACATAACATTCTCGCGAGGATTCGAGCATATAGGATTGTAAATGGTTGCCACGCCGATATTAAAGTTGTTGATCATCGCTTGGACGGCAAGGGCCTCGAAAGTGGAATCTCAGGGTTAAATGTTGATTTGAGTATAATAGGGGTAGCATTGATCCCCTTTTGTAGGTACAATACAACTCCACCACACAAAATTAAACCACCTCCTCTGTTGACAAGAGAGTTCCTGATAAAATTGTATGCTGATATGAGAATGAGGCTCAGTGAGGTCAAGAAGATGTTCTGTACTGTTGACTGGAGTATACTTCTTTTGCCCTGGAATCAAAATGAAGATGTCAATACGGACAAAGATAGAATGAACAATTTCCTTTGCTTGAGACGAAGGGCTAGATTTCGTATACAAAAAGAATTAATCGATAACATTTCGTTCACAGTGAATCGATATTCGAGGGCATGGACATTAGAGTGGCCCAGCCTAGTATGGGGAGAAAAAAAAATCATCGGATTTTACCGGGCACCCTCCAGGATTTTGCCTTTAGGTAAGAAAATCATTTTCTGAAAATTTCAGCCTGATCGGTTATTGCATAAGCTGGCGCAAATGATTTGAAGTTAATATGGGGATTTCAGCCGAAATACATGGGAAAATACACCTCTGTTACTATTTCGTACAGGAAATTGGATGGAAAAGCCCGATTGAGCCCAGATTTGCAGGAAATAAAGTTAACATGCCCATGAACAATTCGACATAAAATTCTACAATTACTAAATAAACTTTAAATCAGTTTTTGGCTGATTTATTTGGAGTTGGGTTGAGCACTTTGAAATTCATTGCCATGAAAACATACGCATGCAATCAAAGGTGCCTGCGATGCATGATTTCGCGCGCACTGAAACATAAGTAACTGCACGCGCGCCACAACACATATCGCAGCTACCTTCGATTACATGCGCTTGTTTTCAAGACAATTAATGAATTTCAAAGTGCTCAACCAAACTCCAAATTTATCAAATCAAAACTAATTTAAAGTTTATTTAATCATAGTAGAATTTTATGTCGAATTGTTCATGGGCATGTTAACTTCATTCCCTGCAAATCTGGGATCAATCGGGCTTTTCCATCCAATTTCCTGTACGAAATAGTAACAGAGGTGTATTTTCCCATGTATTTCGGCTGAAATCCCCATATTAATTTCAAATCATTTGCGCCAGCTTATGCAATAACCGATCAGACTGGAATTTTCAGAGAATGATTTTCTTACCCAAAGGAAAAATCCTGCGGGGTGCCCCGTAGAATCGGACGACTTTTTGTATCCTGGGCCAGTCTAATGGACATTCTTGAGATGACATATCTTGGTGTCTTTGTGCGATTCGAAGTACCTCCCGATCCTTAATATGTTACATCTGCTATTACACCGGCAAAAGTGAATCACCATGTTCATCATCGACTTTAAGATCAGATTGCCAGCTTGCGGAATTTTGATGTCCATATAGTTATAAGGGTATCTAAATATCTAAAATAAAACAAACATAATTAAATTAATATGAAATTAGAAAGAATTCCATTATCAATTTTCTTATTGATGATCAACAAACAACACATTGGCTGTTATTGGTAACGAAAGATATAGTTTGCTTGGATGGAAAATTCAGTTCAGTGTCGGGAAGCAGTTAATGTCAAATTTTTTATAGCATCCGCCATTATGGCGAGCGTGGAAAGCTGGATAAAAACATTTCCTGGACGTCCATGTGTTTTTTTTTAGATTTTATCTGTTTCATGCAGCGAGAATTTCCCTTATGATTTTTTTTTAAATATACCTTTTGGAATTAAGACATATCTTAAATTTTAGGGATCTTACTCATTTGCAAAAATTTCCAAAATTTGTAAAATGTACAAAAGGCTCTAGAGAACCTAAAACAATTTATAATGTGCAAAGCATAATGCCTAATTTGACATTCATTAGATATAATTGGGCAGCAGCTGCACACCGCTCTAAAGTGATACAATCAGCATCTACAAAATACTTGCAGGTTGCTTTTCAACATAAATAGTTAGATTATATTGATGATTTGAAATATACTTCAAATGTATTTTAAATATTTTTCTCATCTGTCCAAATATATTTAAAACTGAAATCATTGTATATTGTGGAATCATTTCCAATGGATTTCAGCACATCGAGTATTTGAGTGGTGCTAAAATACTCAGCATCTACCGCATGGCCATCCCAGACCAGGAATAGTATGCCACAGAACATATTGATCGAATTCGTATTCGTATTCGTATCAATATAATTCCATCTATTGTTCCTAAACACTTATTCATTTTTCGAGCTCAAAGCTCAGTTCGGAGAATCTTTCCCAATAGAGTAATGAAAAAAAAATTTAAACTTTGACAACAACTGTCCACAAATCTTCTTCAGAATCTTCTTCTCTTCCAAATATTTTACATTAGAAAAAAATGAAATCAATCCAGAATTATGAGACATTAAAAAGTTTGTGCAAACTCACAGCAAATGACAATTTAAGAATTATTTTTATAATGCAAAAATGTTAGTAACCATAACATTTAAACAATCTCTTTGGAATTTACAAATCTTTTCCATAATCTAAGTAATAATTTCGTAATCTTTTTAATCTATTAGGAAAAACCTAATTTTGAAACTCTGGAAAGACATCTCAATCTTATTTTATTTTTTAAGTTCTTTTGAGTGCTGATTTAAAAATGACATCTACTACTTTTCTAGATCTTTAGACCTCCTCTCATCTCCCCTCTATATCCGCTTAGCTTTTCTGTATACCGAGAGTGAGAACAGTCTCCCTCAAACTGTGGAAGTCAATTTTGAACGGTCCCTGATGATAGAAGTTTCGCTTCAAGATTTCAAATTACGAAATGCAGTTTGATGCATATTTTATTGTTTTTTAATGTACCTTTTATTAACTTTAGGAAATCCAAAATTACTGACAAAGAATTGACAAAGAAAATGTATTTCCACAGTAGGTGCTTGTATCAAAATTCTAGTAAACCTTGGATCTTTATTGAGGGTATAAAGAATGACATGATTATATACGAAGGTTAAACATGTTACCGTTTTAGCCAGAGATCAAAATTTAAATTTGCATGTTTCATATACACGATATTCATTATAATATTACGATATTTGTTCTGTTTATATTAATTACATTCAAGATATTCACCAAACATTCAACATTCAATCATTCAAAATACTAATTTTGTAAGTTATTTGCTTAAGATTTTTTTGACAGTAATTACATCAATTTGTATTCCGCATGGAAAACACGATTATTTTGAAAAGACAGCAATCTTGCTATTTAAACATTTGGACGTATTTAAGTAAATAAAGTGAATATATTGAAATTGGTGTTAATCATAATAGTATATCAGTTTTATGCTCATATGTTCCTTTAAATATTTCCACAGAAAATTGAATTTTGAAAATAATTCGAAGTACGTGAGATTCCAAGAAGGTCGAGGATGTTTTCCACTTCCACGGAAGTCAGGCACACATACTAGTTACTGGAGGATGAAACGAGGCCAGAAATCCAGTGTATTTCAAGAATATTTACATAACATCAAACTGAAATGAAGTTCAATCAAATTCAAATTTGGTGAGTCCGTTCCATACTTGTAATATATAAAATTGATTTCACTAAATACGCGCTAGGATCACATATGCATTAATGATGTGTATCATTGATATAAATCTTCATCCCGGAAGTTTAAATACACTACAAATGTCCATTTGATGTCTGAGTATATTTATGCGGGGCTTACTGTGCTGAAAATTACCTCAAGTTGTGGTCTGTAGCTTTTTGTTGTAGGGTCTTTGGATGCACAGTAGAGCTATCACTTATCAAATATATAAACACAGGTTTCTTCCATAAAAGCACTGCCGGACAGTGGTAGATAGAATGGAAACACACACATTAATTGCATATTTTTCGCAACTGGACCGTACGAAAATATTTTTTTTTGTTAAATATTTTGTTCGAAATGGACAAATTTATATGAAATTTACGAAAAAAATCCGCGTGGAAATCAGAAGTGCTTTTTTTTCCTTTTGTCATTTTTTCAGTTTTAATTTTTCTTTTCTCTAAAATGTCCTGGTAAAAGCTTGAAAAATATTAAACCTAAAATGTGATAATTAAGTCTTCAGATAGATAGATTTGTTGTGCGTTGTGTGCAGAACTTGTGATTTCCAAATTCAGGACAACCCGTGTGTGTTAATATGTCTTAATCTAACCACCTAAATAGCTTTTAAAAATTTGACGAGAATGATTTTATCAGTGAATAATATCACGGAGAGCTAAATAAGTCACCATGTAGCAACGATAATAATTCGTCTTCCCATGTTTCTATCTAATTTCAGGGCTTTCGAATACCTAGCTGACATTTGTCTTCAATTAATGATTTTTGTTAAATCCGAACGTTAGGGGCGATTCAAATATGCCGTCCGCTACTTTCTGAGATTTCTAACCCCCTTAATGCTTTCTTGTATGCCTAGAATATGTACTGTCACAAAATAGTAGCCCTCCTCTCCCCATAAAACATGTGGCGTCATTATTGAACGACCCAAACTTTGATTTTTTGTTATTGGTTGTAAGTGATAGTGATAGTGAATAGTGAAACAATACAACTTACTTTGATTCAACAAAAGTACAGACTGTTATTGGCTTTCCTCAATATTCCTATTTTTTCGATAAAATTTTCTGTGATTGTAAAGTTACATATTGGTTTTCGCTTATTACCAAGGGCATATATTAATATGAGTACATAATTTCAATTGGGATCGCATAAGGGGAAGGGAAAATTAATATATTTCATATTCTTTCTCGTTTCAGAGAGCGAACAATGGCGCTTAAACCTAGGCTAATTACCCGAGCAGCACAAGTCAGACTAAAATGGTTGCAGCAACTTGATAGTGACCAAATCTAGTCGCATATCCGTTGCAGTAATCTATGTGGGACATGTGTGCTACTTGGGTAGCCAGGGCAAGTTTAATAGCTTCGCCCCATCCCAGGACAATTAACAATGGAGTGACAAAATTTCTTAGCATGATCACTCCCAACGTCTGTTTAAACGCATTATATCATTTGCTTATGATGATATTCCTAAACTATTCCCTACCAACCATCCAACTCCTTGACATCTATGAGGGCGTCGGTGAGTCGCTGGCCTCTCGTTAAGTAGATGTCATATCATCATTTCCTTCCCTTCCTTAGTAACAGAGAAGATGGGCGTGGCCGGCAATGGTAGCTTTCATGCTTTATCATTTTTGACCCCCAATTGGGTTGCTATTAAATCCCAAATAGTAATCCATAAGCAGTTGGGGTAAGAAAGTTAAAGAAAATACATGACAGCTATCAGTATGCAATCTACGAAATACTCTGTTACAACGCAACGCAACGCAACGCAGACGAACAAATGAATCACGATTGAACCAAGTTTATAAAAATGCAGACCAAGGCAGTCTGATAAAATATGGCAGATTACAGTGGGCTGAACATGTACTGTGTATGCTGGAAGAGAGACCAGCAAAAAACCTTCCGAGAGCCTGGACGAGGACGTTGGCTCCGGGGTAGGCCCCGCACTCGGTGGCAGTGCGCAGCCGAGGAAGATGCGCGTGTAGCCGGTGTACAGGTAGACTGGCGACTGGCGGCCCAAGAACGTGCGACCTGGAATAGGAAATAACTTTCGGTTTTTCCCCGGACAACACGGAATGTATCAGAATAGATATAGGTAAATTTAGAATGAAAATTTTGGACATTTTCCTCAGGAATTCCTTCACGACATTCTCCATTTCTTTTGTTTTTATAGAGTCCCTTCAGATTATAACCGTCAGCCTTACTGACCTTCCCGGCTTAAAAGTGAGATGGCTTAAGCGCCACTCCCGAGGGAGACCATCCACCAATATTTGGGTTGCCCGACCGTTGAGACCTTCCAGGGGAAGAAGGCTCAGTTTATGAATTTTGTCCGGGAAGTAAGATGGCTGACTGAAACTGTTCTTGAAAAGGTACGCTACTAATGCGGTTTATAAATATAATCATCTAGAACAAGATTACAATTAACGGCCAGTGATGAATTATGTAGAGGGGGTTTTATCATCACCGGCAAGTATCCCGAAATTCCCAATCGAACCGACCCGTGTCCGACTAAAAAGTTGCCCGGTTGGTTTCGGAGCCAACCTCCCCAGTAAAACAATTTCTACAACAAAAACTACAAACGGGACACGTGTGACATGAAAAACACTCAACTCATTTCACTTAATTGGGACCAACATTTATTGCGTGGATCTATTTGTCCGCTTCCTCATCTCTTATACTGTACAACGGAAATGTTTCGACATCACATACGCAACAAATGAGCTTTTATCCGAACAATTTTGAGCTTTATTTCTACTTTCTATCCTTCTACATCAGTGTTCATTTCTCTTCGCTCTTCTCTTTCTATTCTCTCTCAACCTTTCCCATGCTATGGTCCCTGTCTACCTATCGTGTGTGCTTTGGCTAGGTGTGCATTCTAATGACGTGCTATTGAATCTCTCGTTCGCCCTGCGAACGCAACGGGTTTTCGATTCACGGAATTTGCTTCACGGTCTTACAAAAACGGCCGTGCACGCCACGCAACGGAAACTATGTTGCGGCGCGAATTAAATAGTCATGCGCATGAATATAATTGGGTGGTGGGTACTCACAGACCTTCTTCGGTGACGATGTTGACGCCGCCGGATGAACGGAAAGGGGGTGGCGGTGAATTCGATGCTGCTCTCTCGTTCGGCGACGATGCTCTGTTGCCGCAGGGGGTAGGCGGATTGCCTTTCTGCTGCTGGTTGGCGGTCGGTTTACTCGTTCATCGCTACTTACTCACTCCGATTGCGCGCGACGCGACACGTGCGTCGAGGTTCCACTAGTCGTCACTAGGGGAACGGAAATAACGTATGCGCTTGCTGATCGTCCTGCCTAGGGAGCGTGGAAAAACGGAAGCGTCCCTCTTCCGGCGTGCCCCGGGAGAACTTCTGAGCCTGATGGTGGGGTCAGAAATGGCCACTGGGAGTTCGGTTGCGGTGCCACGGACGGATTAACGGCTTGGCAAGAAACCTTTACTGGACCAAAGCCACACACGATAACACACCGCCTATTAACAATCGCACACACAATTACTGATAGCTACAACTATTACAAGACACCACGGCGCGAGAACTTTGGGCCACTCCTGCCTCTTCCACGGATCAGTTCGAAGTGCACTTGATCAACTTGGGAATCCTCAGATTAACCGCCAAATTGTAAATTGCATCACCGGACATCACGAAGTTAATTTCGTGATTCCGAAAATTACTCTCGCGCTCTAAATAATCATATTCGCGCATGTTTGCATCTCTTTCCACGAACAGCTTCAATCATCCATCTCGCTGTTCGGCCCCAAAATCTTGGGTGGAAAGAAAACGCCAAAGGTCATTGCAACCTGAAAGGATTCTCAACGGGTCGATGCACGCGGGCGATAGCATGTGCTACAAGCCACCCGGCAGATTTGATCCATTTTTATGGGCAATCAATTCCCACGGCCGCTCACAACGTCAGTAGGAACTCACACAATTAATTTTGTTTTGCGCTTCTTGAGAGTGCCGCTCATGAACAGAATGAACGCTAATGTAGTGAATTTTGAATTTGTGCTCTAGGCTGGTTCAACATATTTGGCAAATTATCAAATTGATTTATTAAATCCTAATCACGAATATTACGAGTAACATATATTGAACAATAAAACATGAAACGACATGCTCGTTACATTATTCCCCACTAAATGTACGAAAATTTGATTGGCATTGGAATGGAGATTACAATTACCAATCAAATTTTCGTAGGCCTAAATCTACCACAGAATATATTTACAAATTTACAAAGTGCGAGGTGCTACATATAACGTCTTATTTAAATTTCGGGGTCATATAGATTCATCATCAACCGAAGTTGACTCCCTCTCTGTTTACAGCACATATTCCATTACGGAATATGTCTGCCACTGACCATCAACGACGTTATGTCTCCGGTCTCCAGCGAAATTAAGCATTAACAAAATAGAACTACTCACAACAATTTAAAAAACGGTAACTTGATTTGGACGGAAAAAGCAAATGGAAGTGATTCATAGAATGGATTATTGTTGTTGTTGTTGATGACCTCAATCACGCAAAATCGAAAAAAAATAACAAAAGAACGAACAACATTTAAAAGGCATCAACTCAAAGTCGTCGACAAACGATGAGTGAGCTCACGCGAAAACTGACACGAAACGATACATTATCTTCTACACCAGGACTCTTTGCCGATTAACGAAGACAATGTACACGAAAATTTCCACCTAAGTGGACGCAGACCGATGAGTTGGAATTGCAATCTGAAGCCCAACACGTGGCGAGCGCGCAAGATTCAATCCTTCTCATCAAAATAACTGTTTCTGTACACAGCTTGCTGCCACGGATAATTATCCGCGATAACGCTAACTGTTGTACTGAAACGAAAATTATCATCTTGAATGAATTTTTAAACACCGAGATTTACCCGACAACAAAATTCTACAAGAGATTTTTAAAACAAACATTAACACGAGATTACCATTCATACACCCCTTGCATTCAAAACCATAAATGAACCAACTGAGCTTTGATTTGTTCATCGCTCAGTTCATTCTGCACTCATACCGGTCTATCAAACATTCCAAGCCATCAACAAAAAAGGAAACGTCAAAATAAACAGTGAAGTGTGATCGGAAGGCAAAATTGTCGTGAAATATCGTGAAATTTCACCGTTAAAGAAGGTGAATTCGGTGGAATTAGTGAGAATGAATCCTTTTGAGGGGAGTGTTAACGCGGGTGGAAGATGCTTTCAGGAGAGTATGAGATATTCGTTCCAAAACATTGGGTGTAAAGTTTGTGTTTGTTTTTTTTTCTTTTCTTTTTTTATACAGTTGGGCCGACCTCAGCAGGATACGTGGGATACTGGACGACTAGGACGAAGGAAATAATTGAAGGACGATGGGAAAGAACATGAATGGGACTTTATATGGGTGAATGGACTAGGACTGGATAATATTTGTGAACTGCGAGGACGAAAACGGAACGGAATGCTTACGGGTGGAAATCTACTGCGCTACACAATGGAAACGACTACAAAACAGGTAAGAAAACGTACTAATTTACAAATTAATGAACGTAGGCAATAAACTAATGAATTATTTCACTTTTTAGGGACGATGTGCAACAAACTAAACAACAACTGAACAAGAAACTCTTTGTATAACAAATGGAATAAATTAACGAAATTATATGTGGAAGATAGGGAAAGGACGAAAACCAAGACTAAATTGACTATATTTACAAAGATGACGTACCCCAAAAAAAGTTCATAAATTCGTGAGTGGTTTTCGACATTTACTTCTAACAATTAGGCTAACTACTAATATTATTGCTAAAGATTAGGGTACTAGATCTACTATAAACTAACTAGGTATGTACATATTTACAATCGCGCAGCCACTGTGGGCCGTAAATTCGCTCGAGTTGAATTTGATTATTCGCGTTGTTTTGTAGTCTCTTCCGGTCGGTTAAGGAACAATCTCGGTACCCTCAGTGTTTGGTCCATTCGAAAACTTTCCTCCACGAGTCCGTCGAAAATTGCCCTAGAAGATGTAATTACCCCGTAGGTGTTTTTCTCATCGTAATCTGTGGTCACTCACTAGGAGGTTCATAGCTTGAAAAGGCTACCACTTATTGGCTTGGACGAGTTTTCATCTTCTTCAACCTATTGGCGAAGTAGACCCCAATCGTTTCCGTCCTGATCCTCCAGTTCATAGGTGTTAGTCCCCAGAATTTTTCGCACCACAGCGGGTTCGTATTTTGGAGCTAACTTCCGACAAAATCCCTTCCCTTTATTGGACAATTCAAAGGTTTGTTTTAATAGCGTTTCACCCACCGCGTAGGTGGGCGGTTAGGGTTGGATCTTAGGTTGTACGTTTTGGCATGTTTTGCGTAGGCGGCCGACAAATTCACCTTGATCTGATCGAATAGCTTTTGCCTTTTTTCGGCCGCAGTGTTGTCGGTGATGTTGGTCGATGGTACGTTGTCGCGAATTCGCGAGTATTCAGTTCCGTCGGAGATTTTGTTCCTTCCGAACACTACAAAGTACGGGTTGTGCTTCGTCGAGTCGTGAACAGAGTTTCGGATAGCTTCCGCAATTTCCTGTAAATTATCCGACCAGTGATTGTGCTCTCCTTTGAGTGTGGCGCGTATAGCAGTCGTGATTACCCGGTTAACCCTTTCGGTATTATTAACCTGCGGGTGGTAGGCCGGGGTTAACCAGTGCGAAACATTATATTTGTTCAACAGTTCTTTGAACTGTTTCGACACGAATTGAGAACCGTTGTCGGTCAATACTGTCTCGGGACGCCGAACAATCGAAATATAGAGTTCTCCACAAATTCCACCAACGAATGAGCTTTAGCTTCTCTGAATGGCTGCACCAGAATGAACTTGCTAAAGACGTCCGTGGCCACTAAGAGACAAGTGTGCCTACCCCGTCCTGACGGCGGTAATGGTCCAACGTAGTCGAGAGTGACAAACTGCCATGGATACTCGACGGGCTTCTGAGAACCCATTGGTGGTGTCACGTTGATGTTTCCGGACTTGCTGACCAGGCACTTCAGGCAACCTCTGCAGAATCTGCGCACCTCTTCATTCATGCGAGGCCAGAAATATCGCTGTTTTACCGCTGCTAGCGTCTTCTCGTACCCCAGATGAGCCTTTTCGTGCTCGTTACGAATTATGTCCTTCCTCTGCGCTGAATTTGGAATGAGTTTCCACTCGAATCGTGGGTCAGTTTGACGATTTTGGTTACTGACGTATCGATAAACTTGACCATCTACCACGCGGAAGTCGGTGTGCTTTCCTGGGTCCGCCTGGATTTTGTCAATCAGGTCTTCGTATTCGAAATCGGGTGCAGTGGCTACGATTGTATCGATCTCGATGGAACGGGACAAGCAGTCAGCGGTAATGTTCGCTTTCCCTTTCCGGTATTCCAGGTCGAAATCATACGACTGTATGCGAAGCGCCCATCGCAGTAGCTTGGCATTACCTGTTTCCGTTCCGACGTTGAAGAGCCACAACAGGCTTCTGGCGTCGGTAATCACGCGGAACTTCGTACCTTCCACGTAATGACGGAAGTGATGTATTGCGGATAGCACGCCCAGGCATTCCTTTTCAACGGCTGAATAACGACGTTGGGTACGATTGAGCTTTTTGCTAAAATAGCTTATTACTCGTGTCACGCCGTCCTGGTCTTGAACCAGGGCCGCTCCAACCGCCCTGTCGGAAGCATCAGACTCGATTGTGAAATTTTTTCCGAAATCTGGGTTACCGAGTACCGGTGCCGATGTGAGGACCGCTTTCAACTCTCGGAAAGCCTCCTCAGCTTCCTTCGTCCATTTCAACTTTTTGTTCTCCTTCGTTAGCAAGTCTGTAATAGGAGCCGTGACCTTACTGTAATTTTTTATGAAGCGTTGATAGAACCCTGCGAGTCCCATCAACCTCCGTATGTCCTCCTGTGTTTTTGGCTGCGCATAATCGAGAATCGGCTGGATCCTTGACGTGTCTATGGCCACTCCGTTCTCATTGAGGAGGTAGCCTAAATAGACCACTTGTTTTCGGCAGAATCTGGATTTCTCGATTGAAATCGTCAGTCCGGCCTTCCGCAATCTTTCTGCGACGATTCGCATTAGCCGTAGGTGCTCCTCAAAGGTTTGCGACGCGATCACTATGTCGTCAAGGTAGACGAAGACGTACGGTTCTAGGTCAAAACCTATCGCCTTGTCCATGAGTCTCGACATAGTGAACGGTGCATTGGTCAATCCGAAAGGAAGTACCTTGAACCGGTATACGCCTTTTGCCGTTCTGAACGCCGTGTAATTGCGACATTCCTGCTTCAAGGGTATCTGGAAGTAGGCGTCTTTGAGGTCGATGACCGTAAAGAATTTCGCTTTCCCCAATTGCCGGAATATGTCTTGCATATTCCGCATTGGGTACGTATCCTTCACGGTCATTTTATTTATTCTTCGCGAATCCAGACACACCTCACTTTCCCGTTCTTTTCATTACGGGAACAAGAGGGTTAGTCCATTCGCTATAACACTCCTCTATAGCACCTAGACTCTTGAAGCGCTCTACTTCCTCGTCGATAGCATGCTGTATATAAGGCGAACACTTGTACATAGGTGTATTCCGTGGGTTTGCACCCTCCTTCAGTACGATCTCATGCTCGAGTAGGCTTGTCCTTCCCAGCTTACCCACTCCTGTCAACTCGAACTGCCTTACTACGTCCGCTAGTTGTCTCCGTTGTTCCGCTGTGAGATCGTGTTCGGTTTCAATCTCGTCTAGGTTGGGTGTCGTTTGAGTTGGACCTTCGTAGACCGGAATCTCGAGTGTTTCGTCCTCCTCAACTGTTTCCAGCTTCGGTATCTCGCCAGATGGCTCCACCGTAAAACACAATGGTGAGCTGTTCTGGTACTCCACCGTCTCCAGTTCTTCCATTCCTCGTCCCAAGTCGATCATCGGCTTAATGCCGAAGGAGTCCCAAAAATCGGCACCCAGGATCAGCTGCCGAGAAATCTCTGGAACCACTAGCGTGGGAATGACTTTGGTTAGTCCTTTATAGGAGAATGGTACATTGACATACCCTAGACAACCGTAAGTCGATCCGTCCGCCGTTGTAACTCGGATGGCCGCGGGTTGTATTTTTAGTCTGTACCGGTCTACCAAATCTAAGGAATTCAAAATACTGATCCCTGCTCCCGAATCTAGTAAGGCATCCCATTCCGTGTCGAATATTTTCACTCTAATGTGAGGACATTTAGTATTGTGGATCCTAATATGATAAACCTGTGAAAATGGGTTAAACGTGTCGTTCGGTGTTGCTTTCTTGGGAATTCTGGATGTCGGAGGGATGAACGACTTCCCGCCTTCGTTGCATCCCCTCATTCGTTTCCCTGACGATCACCTCCTGTAGACCTGGAGCAGCGCTCACAGGTTCGGATGGTTCTTCCCAAACTGCCGCAGCCGTAACAGAAAATGACTTTCGGCTTTTGGCACTGCCTCCAACCATGCCCTTGCTCTTGGCAATTCCAGCATGCGAGGAGACTTGAATTGGCCGTCCGCCCAGAAGTTATATTCCGCTGACCGCTTGCAGCTGCGTGTACCGTCTCTCTTCCACCGTCTCGGAAGTTTCGGCCACCAATCGCGTTGATTGAAGGTGACTGCTCGCCCTCACTGTCACTGTAGTCTGCTGCTATCTGGTTTACTGGTCTACGAAAATGATGATCTCCAGGTTGCTGTTGGAGTTGAGGATCAGCAGCGTCAATCCGATGATTTAGCCGGATCAGCTGCTGGAGATCTTCAACCTCCACCAACGATATTTTCGACCTGTAATGTTGGCGCATGTTGTCCCACACTACCTCAAACTTGCGACGCTTTGAAAGTGGCCGAGACAACAAACGATCCAACTTCTCAATCTCCGAAACGAACGCGATAAATGATTCTCCCCTGAGCTGCTTCCTCTCATGGATCTTAGACCTTATACCCTGGTCCATGTTCGGGTTCCCGAACCTGTAAGTAATCGAGGTTTCAAAGCTATCCCACGTTACTAGCTCATCTACAAAAGTAAAGAACCAGTCCGAAGCTGGTCCCTCTAGCAACATGTGGATATCCCTTAATAAAATTTCCTTCGAAATCCCTTCGCGTTCTGCCAACTTCTTGGCTTTATACAGAAAATTTTCTACAGACCCGGATCTCTGCTCGCCGGAAAATCTTAATTTCCACTTCTCGATGCGGCTCTGATACAGTTGTCTGTGGTTTGGTCCTACTCCGTGTGGTCTGACTGTTCCGCGATAACGGTTGTCATATTCCGAGCTCGAATGATCCTCGGCTTCAACCCTCGGATCCCTACCTCTTCGGTTAATCTGTTGGCTGTTCCCTGTCGTCCCATGATACCATCTGGAGGCCGAGTATGGTTGCCGTGCTGCTCTTCCCATGCTGGGTTGAAGGAATACTTCATCGTCGCTACTCGTCTCTTGGTCGTTGGCGCGGTAAATAGGTGAACCACGCTGTGCCCAACGGCTATCCGATTCTGGTGCACCTCTGAGAGTCCCATTCTGCAACATGGACTTAGATGAAGGTCGTGGAAACGTCGATTGCCACTCTCGATTCGCTGGAGGATATAGCTCACTTTTGGTGGGAAATAATTTCGAATGTTCAGGCTTTCTCTGTCCCAGGTCCCGTGACTGGTTAGGATGGATACCAATGTTCAACGTGTTATCATCTGGCTTTGACTGAGTTGCTTCGGCCAGCTTTGCTGTTAATTCTGACAACGCTTTTTTCATTTCTTCCCACTCTACCCGACTGACTGTTACCTCGGACGACTTCTGATCACCCAACGGAACTGGTTGTTTTGGAATGGTTCCGGTCGATTTCTCGCCATTGAAATCTGCGCTTGATCGCTTTGGTGTTGACCCACTACCTTGACCTCCTACTGCCCCTTCGGTGTTTGTTAGAATGCTATTGATTTGACCAATAACCGGGGTTTGAGGTGGCCCAAACTGATAGTGCTTCATCAATGCTTCGATCCTTTGACCCAATGCTCTTCGAATTCCTTTTTCTTCCTCCCCAGAAGCCCTACTCCATTTTACCCGATACCAATAGTGCAATACCCTGGATTCATATTTTGCTTCAACTTTCCTCTCCAGAGCTTTCTCGAGAGTATCAATTCTGCCCTGAATATGTTCCACTTCTTCCGTTATTGACAAAGGTGATTTGTGACACATTCCTTCTTTAGCGTCATTCTTGAACAAACTTCTTAGATGCCGTTGTTTCCCTGCCAAATCAAGGTTAAATACGTCCTGTGGTTGATTCCGAACCAGGAATTCGAAATCGATCTCCTCTTGATTGAGATCTTCTGCACGAGGGAATATGCGAAACATGTTGAGCGATTGATCAATTTTTAATGTAACTCGTAATAGTGAGCAATGAAATATTCAACTACAAGCGTGTACCAATGAATTTTACTAGAAATAAGTTAGATTTTACGAAGTACAAAATAAATAATAATAAATTAGAAATGTATAATATAAATGTATAATACAATAGAAATACGATATCAACGAGAAAATAATGTAATGAGCAATAGATTATCAACAAATATAAATAAATAATTTAACAATGAAAAAAACGTGCAATAAATATACAAGACAATACTTTTAAATTTCAACTAAATGTTCCTACTATAGAAAAATATATTTTTAAAGAATGAAACATGAAAAGCCTTTATTTCGTTGGGCGCCAGTTATAACCGTCAGCCTTACTGACCTTCCCGGCTTAAAAGTGAGATGGCTTAAGCGCCACTCCCGAGGGAGACCATCCACCAATATTTGGGTTGCCCGACCGTTGAGACCTTCCAGGGGAAGAAGGCTCAGTTTATGAATTTTGTCCGGGAAGTAAGATGGCTGACTGAAACTGTTCTTGAAAAGGTACGCTACTAATGCGGTTTATAAATATAATCATCTAGAACAAGATTACAATTAACGGCCAGTGATGAATTATGTAGAGGGGGTTTTATCATCACCGGCAAGTATCCCGAAATTCCCAATCGAACCGACCCGTGTCCGACTAAAAAGTTGCCCGGTTGGTTTCGGAGCCAACCTCCCCAGTAAAACAATTTCTACAACAAAAAACTACAAACGGGACACGTGTGACATGACAAACACTCAACTCATTTCACTTAATTGGGACCAACATTTATTGGGTGGATCTATTTGTCCGCTTCCTCATCTCTTATACTGTACAACGGAAATGTTTCGACATCACATACGCAACAAATGAGCTTTTATCCGAACAATTTTGAGCTTTATTTCTACTTTCTATCCTTCTACATCAGTGTTCATTTCTCTTCGCTCTTCTCTTTCTATTCTCTCTCAACCTTTCCCATGCTATGGTCCCTGTCTACCTATCGTGTGTGCTTTGGCTAGGTGTGCATTCTAATGACGTGCTATTGAATCTCTCGTTCGCCCTGCGAACGCAACGGGTTTTCGATTCACGGAATTTGCTTCACGGTCTTACAAAAACGGCCGTGCACGCCACGCAACGGAAACTATGTTGCGGCGCGAATTAAATAGTCATGCGCATGAATATAATTGGGTGGTGGGTACTCACAGACCTTCTTCGGTGACGATGTTGACGCCGCCGGATGAACGGAAAGGGGGTGGCGGTGAATTCGATGCTGCTCTCTCGTTCGGCGACGATGCTCTGTTGCCGCAGGGGGTAGGCGGATTGCCTTTCTGCTGCTGGTTGGCGGTCGGTTTACTCGTTCATCGCTACTTACTCACTCCGATTGCGCGCGACGCGACACGTGCGTCGAGGTTCCACTAGTCGTCACTAGGGGAACGGAAATAACGTATGCGCTTGCTGATCGTCCTGCCTAGGGAGCGTGGAAAAACGGAAGCGTCCCTCTTCCGGCGTGCCCCGGGAGAACTTCTGAGCCTGATGGTGGGGTCAGAAATGGCCACTGGGAGTTCGGTTGTGGTGCCACGGACGGTTGAACGGCTTGGCAAGAAACCTTTAATTGCACGAAGCCACACACGATAACACACCGCCTTTTAACAATAGCACACACAATTACTATTTGCTACAACTTCTACAATACACCACGGCGCGAGAACTTTGGGCCACACCTGCCTCTTCCACGGATCAGTTCGAAGTGACCTTGACCAACTTGGGAATCCTCAGATTAACCGCCAAATTTTCAATTGCATCACCGAAAATCGTGATTCCGAAAATTACTCTCGCGCTCTTAATAATCATATTCGCGCATGTTTGCGCCTCTTTCCACGAACAGCTTCAATCATCCATCTCACCGTTCGGCCCCAAAATCTTGGGTTGAAAGAAAACGCCAAAGGTCATTGCAACCTGAAAGGATTCTCAACGGGTCGATGCACGCGGGCGATAGCAGGTGCTACAAGCCACCCGGCAGATTTGATCCATTTTATGGGCAATCAATTCCCACGGCCGCTCACAACGTCAGTAGGAACTCACACAATTAATTTTGTTTTGCGCTTCTTGAGAGTGCCGCTCATGAACAGAATGAACGCTAATGTAGTGAATTTTGAATTTGTGCTCTAGGCTGGTTCAACATATTTGGCAAATTATCAAATTGATTTATTAAATCCTAATCACGAATATTACGAGTAACATATATTGAACAATAAAACATGAAACGACATGCTCGTTACAAGATATTCATTCAAAGCTCCTTAAAAAAAATATTCGGAAATTTATTTGAAATTCTGTTAGGAATTACTTTGAAAATGTCTGTGAGGATTTCTTCGAAATTTTCCTGAAGGGTTCCTAGTGATTTTTCTTTGGGAATTCCTTCAGTTCGGAAATTTCTTCAAAAATGTTGCCGGATTGCCTTCATAAACTTGTTCCGATATTACTTCAGGAAATCATTTGGAAATTCCTTTGGAAAACTATTTTAGGAATTCCATCGGAAATTAGTTTATTGTTGAATAAATTTCCGAATGAATTCCTGCATGATTAGCTCTACTAAAGGAATTTCCAAATTTCTGTAGGAATTCTCATAGAATTTTACGAAGGAATTCCTTATGAACTTTAATAAGAAATGTCTGTAGAAATTTCCTTAAAAAAATTCTATTCCTTCAGGGACTGCACCAAGAACTTTTTTGGCATATTTAACCAAATTTCAGGAAAAATATTAAATTTGGTTGGTCATCCGCAGTTTTACTCAGCTAGTATTTATTTTTATTTATATTGATCTTAACATTTTAACATAAATAACATTTTGAAATCAGGTATTGATTAGTGTCGCCTGCAATTGACTATTTTGTTTTGCTGTTTGATGATTGTGAAACATAGAATATTGTAATTTTAATCCACTGAAGTCGATTTGTCGATCCCTACCGTGTGAATCAAAACCACATGAATCCAAAAATTCGCGTTAAAATTGATTTTTCCAGTCATTGAATTTTTCATCCACGCCGGTTCACGCCGCCGCCGATAAAAGTCAACGGCGCGCCGCCGTAACGCCGCCGCTGCCGGGGCAAAAGTGACCACCACGCCGCCGTCGCCGATGATATGACCGGCGCACAGGTCTAAATAACACAACATCAAAGCCGTGTACGGCAATTTTAACAGAATATGTTCACATACAGCTATTGACTCTAGAATGTATGTTGTACGTCCCAGGTTATTGAGACATCGTTCTGGAGTTAGAACATTTTATATAAGCCAAAGCCCGCAGCCGATCGCAAATTGGATCATCATCACCACCTTGTGTGAGAACCCGTCACGATCGTCGTCATCAATCAGCTGTTTACTTACTGCTGTAAGAATCCAGATTCCGACGTTCTTCATCACCAACCAATGGGCAAGGTGCCCTGGTCGGTCCAGGTAAATATACCCGAATAGAATATGTCCTGCCGAAGCTAGGATTCTGGATCTCTATTACAAAAAATCTTCATTTTCACACGCGAAAATTCGACGATCAACTTGCCCGGCGAACGTTAACAAACAACGATCCCATCACCTGTGCGAATCGAGTGGACACGCACACAACCGAGACACTACACTAGCATCCATCCCGAACCGACGACACATCACTGGAATTGATTAATGGTCCCTGGTCATCAATCACCGAAGCACAATCGCATTAGCGTAGCGTATCGACACTACCAACTCACTTCACCCGTACAACATCACTACCCGGAAGAGTGCAGCCGTACGAGATTCCTTTTTCGAAGGTAAATAATTATATTGCACTGCACTCAGTATATGTTCTTGCCGAAGCAAGGATCGACAGTTCACTACCCCGTTTGTTTTGTTTCCGAATCTGTTATGAATGCGCACGACTGACTGGCTAAATGTACCTACGACGTCTCTCGAAATTTTGTGGAACATATGTGCGAGGGGTAGCCGGTGTAAAACGCACTCTACGCACATTTTGAAAAAGTTTAAACTTTTTAATTTTTGCCGTTTTTGGATATTTTGGAGCAAATAATTGTTTGTGAGGTTAGTGAGAACTGGTATATGTCCAGCCGAAGCTGGACTCAGCCGTTGATACTACATTGAAGTTTTCCTTTCGAATTATCGATCTGGTATTGCAAATTTGGACGAAAATTTTGGGAATCGAGTTGAAGTTGGATTAGTCAACCGATACTAAACGTTAATTGAGGACGATTTGATTGACATCAGCATTCATTCGGCATAGCTGTAGAGCAGCGCACCGAATTGTTTCCGAAGTGAAATTCGTGACCATGCCTAAGCTGCCGTCGATGAAAATCCTGTTAACCAAGGCGAAGTCTCATCAGTGTCTCTTCAACGAAATCTGTACTTTCGTTGATCAAATCAATGCAGAAACCACAGCGAATCAACTGACTGTTCGAATGGAGAACTTTGACGGGCTCTGGGAAAACATCAACGAGGCGCTGAATGCAATCGAGACCCATGATGATTATCCCGATGGAGATGAAAGCTGTAGCAAGGAGCGTGCAGAGTATGGTAACCGCTATTACGACTACAAGGCGAGGATTTTGGATCGACTGAAGCAGCTAGAGCAACCTAGACAGGCCACTTCCGATCGAGCACAGGGCTCTGGGATGCATGATGTGGCGGAACACGTGCGTCTACCGCAGATTAAGCTGCAAACCTTCGATGGAAACATCGACGAATGGCTAAGTTTTCGTGACCTGTACACTTCGTTGATTCACCTGAAAGCGGACTTACCTGATGTCGAAAAGTTCCATTATCTGAAGGGCTGCTTGGCGGGGGAAGCCAAGTCGTTGATAGATCCACTAGCCATCACCAATATCAACTACCAAGTAGCCTGGAAGACACTTATGAACCGGTACAACGACAGCAAGTTGCTAAGACGTCAGGTGCAAACCCTATTCAAATTACCGTCTCTCGGGAAGGAGTCTGCATCCGAACTTCAATCGTTGCTGGAGAAGTTCGAACGTGTAATCCAAACTTTGGATCAAATCGTCCAGCCAGCAGATTACAAGGACTTGCTGTTGGTGGAAATCATGTGCTCCCGATTGGACCCAACCACAAGGCGCTGTTGGGAGGAGAATTCTGCTACAAAGGAGCAGGATAAGGTGAAGGATTTGATCGACTTTCTGCAGACCAGGATCAAGATTCTTGGATCCCTTCCGTTGAAACCTTCCGAGAAAAGAGAAACGCTGAAGATGCCTCCCGAAAACCATCGCTCACCCGATCGAGTCACAATGCAGTTTACAACACTGGATTACGCTGCTTAGCTTGTTCAGAATCCCACCTGCTCTTTCAATGCCCAGCGTTTCAGAGGACGTCTGTGTCATCTCGAGATAAACTGCTACGGAGCCATTTGCTGTGCAGAAATTGTTTCCGACGTGGCCACCAGGCCAACGAGTGCACGTCGAAATATGTCTGCCGTAGTTGCAAGGGAAAGCATCATACACTAGTGTGTTTCCATTCCGAAAATACCTCTAGAAGAGGTGCCTCTGCTGATCGACCAAGCATCAGTAGTGCACAGTTTTCCAGTGAGACTAATTCTAACGCAGTCGATACAACAGTGTCTTCCAATATGGCGATCAACCACTCAGCTCCAGTATTGCTGGCCACCGCCATCGTTCTAGTGGAGGATGATGAAGGAGTAGCTTTTCCAACTCGGGCGCTTCTTGATTCAGGATCGGAATGTAATTTCATGGCAGAGCGCCTCTGTCAGAAAATGAAGATTAAGCGAAAGCGCTCGAACATCGACGTTGTGGGAATCGGACAGTCTAATATGAAGGTGCGACATCGCGTTGAAGCCAAAATCAAGTCGCGAGTTTCACCATTCTCGCAGAGCATGGAGTTTCTCATTCTTCCGACCGTTACGTCGAATCTTCCAACTACAAGTGTCCGACGTGCAGATTGGAAAATACCTGAAGGTGTAGAACTGGCAGATCCATCCTTCTTCGAATCAGCTGCTGTCGATCTGGTGATTGGTATCCAACATTTCTTCGATCTCATCAAATCCAGAAAGATATCTTTGGGAAATGGGCTCCCGACGTTGAATGAGTCTGTTTTTGGCTGGATTGTTTCTGGTGTGGTCAACGATATCGGTGCTGTAGTCCAAAAATCCTGCTACACAGCAATGGCTACCGGTTTCGAGAAGCTGATCAATCGGTTTTGGAGCTGCGAAGAATTGGAAACCAGCAACAAATATTCCCCAGAAGAGGAGAGATGCGAGGAGCATTTCAAGCGAACCGTGCGGAGATCCGAAAATGGACGGTACACCGTGTCGTATCCAAGGAACCATGACAAATTAGTCGAATTGGGCGAGTCAAGGGACATTGCGCTTCGACGACTTTTATGGTTGGAACGTAGACTGGATAGGGATCCAGAGCTACACAAACAGTACAAGCAGTTCATGGTGGAGTACGAACAACTCGGGCACATGCGCAAGGTGGTCGATACAGGGAAAAAGCGTTCCCTCCAAAGGTGTTTCCTTCCACACCATCCAGTTGTCAAACAGGACAGCACAACGACTAAGGTTAGAGTCGTATTCGATGCATCATCCAAGACACGCTCAGGAACGTCTCTCAACGATGCTTTGCTGGTAGGGCCAGTAATCCAGGACGACCTACGATCAATAATCCTCCGTTGTCGTATGGTTCGCATTATGTTGGTTGCCGATGTTGAGAAAATGTTCCGCCAAATTCTCATCTGTCAAGACGACATTCCTCTCCAAACCATCTTGTGGCGGACAGATGAACAATCCGAAATCCAATGGTATGAGCTAACCACTGTTACTTACGGTACCAAACCTGCTCCCTATCTAGCTACGCGCACGCTGCAGCAACTAGCTGAAGATGAGCAACTCCAATTCCCTATGGCGGCAAGGGCTGTCAAGAAGGACGTGTATATGGATGACGTCCTGACTGGTACGAACACCGAAGATGAAGCTGTGGAGCTCAGGACCCAACTCGATTCGATGCTATCCAAAGGTGGATTTTCGTTAAGGAAATGGGCATCGAATTGTCCAAAAGTGTTGGAAGGTATTTCCAAGGAAAATCTAGCGATCGCCAATACCGAAGAAGTATCGTTAGACCCCGACCCATCCGTGAAAACCCTAGGTTTGGTTTGGTTACCAGGAACCGATCGTATCAAATTCCGCTTTAAGGTCGGTATTCCAAATTTTGACGAGGATCTGTCAAAACGGAAGGTACTCTCGATAATAGCCTCATTATTCGATCCACTTGGTTTGATCGGACCAGTCATCTTGCGAGCGAAGCTGTTCATGCAATTACTTTGGACGCAAGAGATGAGGAAGGAAACCGATTAGGCTGGGATCAGCCTTTACCCCCGAAGCTGCTGGCAGAATGGCAGGCTTTTCACCATCAGCTACCCCGACTGAACGAGTTGATCATTCAACGTTGCGTTGTTTTACCAGAATCAGCGAAGGTTCATTTGCATATCTTCTCGGATGCCTCAGAGCGTGCATATGGAACATGTGCGTACATCCGGAGCGAGAATCACAAAGAAGAAGTTTGGGCTGCTTTATTGACATCAAAATCCAAGGTGGCACCGTTGAGGCGCCAATCAATTCCCCGGCTGGAGCTATGCGGAGCATTGCTTTCCGCGCAGTTGGCAGAAAAAATACTAGAGTCGATCCAGGTTCCAATGGAGGTGTTCTTTTGGTCCGACTCAACTTGCGCTCTCCAATGGATTAAAGGAAATCCTTCAATGTGGACAACTTTCGTTGGCAATCGTGTAGCCAAGATCCAACGAATAACCGAAAAATATTCATGGAACCATGTTGCCGGAGTGGACAATCCGGCGGACCTAATATCCCGAGGTATTGGACCCGATCAAATCCATACCTGCACACTATGGTGGGAAGGCCCACCATGGCTCAAGAAGATGAGAGAAGAATGGCCAAGTTCATCAACAACTCCTGTTGCCCAAGATGTTGAAGCAGAGTTTCGTTCAACAGCACATTGTGCTAATGAAAAGCCCGAAGGTTTTGTGGACTGGTACATTTCCAAGTTTCCTGCGTACACAGATGTGCTGAGGCGAACAGCAATCTGGCAGCGTTTGATTCGAATACTGCGGAAGGAGGATCCGAAGCCGACCGGTTTTCTAACAGTGAAGGAGTTAGATGAAGCCGAAATCACTATTATACGCAAACTTCAACAGGAAGAATTCTCGAGCGAATGGAAATCTCTTTCTCTGAAAAGCCAATACCAAAGAGCTCATCACTACGATGGTTCAATCCGAAGTTGTCAAGGGACAATGTAATCCGAGTCGGCGGGAGATTGGGTCACTCACAGGAGTCGGATAACGCCAAAAACCCCATGGTCTTACCTGCTCGTCATTTGTTCACCAGATTGCTAATCCAACATTATCATCAGCGCCTGCTCCACGCAGGTCCTCAATTGCTATTGGCAACAATCCGGCAGAAGTACTGGCCTCTAGGAGGCGCAGTGCGGCAAGGAACGTTGTCCATAATTGCCAACGCTGCTTTCGAGTAAAGCCAACCGCGGTGCAGCAATTCATGGGAGAGCTGCCTGCGGCAAGAGTCACAGTCGCAAGGCCATTTTCCAAGACCGGCATCGATTATTTCGGCCCCGTCCATATCCGCCCAGGACCCCGGAGACCCGCAGTGAAAGGATATGTTGCACTCTTCGTCTGCATGTGCACAAAAGCGGTTCACCTGGAATTAGTATCCGACCTTTCTACCAATCGTTTCATCCAGGCATTCCGAAGATTCATTGGAAGGAGAGGCTATTGTTCTGAGGTGTATTCAGACAATGGCACAAATTTTGTTGGGGCAAGAAATCAATTGCAGCAGTTGTTCGATCTACTTCGCAGTAAGCATCACCAGGACAGGGTCAGCCAAGACAGTGCTCAGGACGGCATACAATGGCACTTCAATCCCCCTGCTGCTCCCCATTTTGGAGGCCTATGGGAGGCATAACCCTGCGACGATCGAGGACTTCAACACTCTTCTGGTACAGGTGGAGGCTTGTCTGAATTCCAGGCCTATTACGGAGATGTCAGACGATCCGAATGACTTCGAACCACTTACACCTGGCCATTTTTTAATTGGAACATCGCTCCGCAAGCTACCAGATCCGGATCTTCTACACCTCCCAACGAACCGACTGACCCAATTTCAGTTGATTCAACAAAGGGTACAGGTATTTTGGCGTAGGTGGAGAACGGAGTACTTGTCGCTACTACAGAGCCGGACAAAGCGTTGGAAACCACCAATTGAGATCACCGTTGGAAAACTCGTGGTCCTGAAGGACGAAAATTCCCCTCCGGCCCAATGGAAACTTGGGCGCATAATGGAAGTACATCCTGGCAGCGATGGAGTCGTTAGGGTGGTGTCCGTCAAAACCGCCACTGGATTCCTAAAGCGTCCTGTGGAGAAAGTATGCCTACTACCACCAGCTAATCAACCGCCAGACGAAGAGAACCAAAGTTGAGTTGCATTGCGTTGCCATGTCGTCCACCCGTGTTCCGAGAGGTTCTTTTCTTTCTTTTCAGAAATTCTACAAATTTCAGGGTGGGGGAGAATGTTGAGGAACGCACCAATAAGTTCCCCACCCCTTTTTGAGGTCGGTCACTGGCTACGTAACTGGCGAAGGGATGATACAGCAGCACGAACCCATCACCCGAGAAATCCACCATCATTAATCAGTTGTATAAGGATCGCCATACCGAATAGCCAAACTTTAAATGTCTAGTCTATAAGATGAAATAAATGTTAAGAGTTAAATGTCTAAAATGTGTAGTGTAATGTAAATTAATAAATGTTGCGTATTGTGAGTGAATAAAATGTAGTTTGGCAGTGTAAAAGTGCGTTCGGATCATTTGGCAAAGGCGAGAAAACCGAAGAAGGAACCCCAAACCATCCAAGGAAACCAAAACCCCACCAACCGAAACCCAAAAATCAATCGGAACCAGTGCCAATCGAAGGTAACGGCCCAACATCCCTACATCCACCATTCAAGTATTGAATGGATATCGCAGTCCGTTGAGTTGAAATGTTTTCATTACTTACTTTTTCAACCCACTTCAGAATTTCGGAGTTCACCAAAACATCATGGAGTTCAAATGATTGGTTCTATGAGATCAACCAAGTAACGAGTGCCATACTATTGATCAGAACATTGGTTCTATAAGATCAACTAAGTCTTGGATACACAGATAAAAATATGTTTTTAAATGTATTTTCATGCACATATTTGGAGCATGCAAATGAACGCAAAATTTAATCGATATTAATGTATTTTCAAATCAAAATGAATTTAAACTGTGCTTGCTTGTAAAATTCAATAAAATTCAATTTAATATTGAATGTTTATTCATTTGTTGGGATCAGCTGCAATTTTACACGTCGTTGAATTTTCATAATTATTTGCTGTGTATTACAACTGTTGCACTGATAAAATATCTCAGGTCGTTAAGGTTAAGTCGAAATGATTGAATTTTTTTCTTTTCCAAGCTACTTCAGATTATCTAAGCTCTCCAAAACTTCCTGGAGGTCAGCTCATTAGTTCTGTGAGATCTACTGGGTCATTAATGATGAGTATACTCGTGTTCCGATAAACATCCCGGTAAGTCCAATGAGTCGATATAATATCGTCTCTTACTTTTTAAGCAACTTGGAACACCGAAAATTTCCAAAACGTCTTGGAGTTCTGTTCATTACAGTCAGACTCCCATGAGTCGATCTTCTATGACTCGATATCGACTCGATATCTTCTGGGTTACTGCGTGATCGTCCCTTCGAACAACCTTCCAAAGATTTTCTATTCCACATCTCGATATTTCCATGAGTCGTTGGTTCCTTCAATATCGACTCATGAAGGGTTGGCTGTATTTCTATGAGATTAAAAAAAAATCTTAATTTTGTTTAATTCGTAAATGTGAATTTCGGTTTTCACAATTCGATTCGCAACTAGTACTTCAATTGCACCTGATTTGGTACATGCGGATGTTGAAGATATCGCAAAAGTTCTTGTTTAATTGGTAGACATCTGTCTGTTTGCAACAGAATAAACTCTCAAGACTAATTAAAATTTGATTTAGTGTGGAAAAAAGTTGGTACGAACACGTGCAGTGGCAACGCGCGCGTTAGGCAATTTCTTTAGCATTTTGCACGGATAAGCATTCTTTAAATTTGAGGTTCTCGGCGAGCTACTCCCGACTTGAACGCACTGCCCCTCCTATAGTGCAGGTTTTGCACCCACCAAGATGCACGAAGCTTGAACTTATTTGGCATTAATGAAAACATTCACTTCATTACTCCTCGTCGCGAATGATCTCAGCATGCCAAGGTGGTCGTTATGCCCAAAATGGTTCGAAAGTGGTTCATCCAAGAAGGCTTGTGCGGGCAGAGCGTGCTTGACATACTGCGTTTTAATTTGCCGGTAATGAGGATTTCTTCTGCCAGCTGCTTGCTAATTGGATGGTCGCAATTAGTTGCTCTTTAGATCGAGCTTAGCAGGAGGAAAAACGTTTGGATAGTTTGGCAACTGACTTAAATATCTACAGTGAAGAAAAATGTACAAAATCATAAGTTACAGCATCGTCGTTATTTTTCTAGAATTGCACTTTCGGTTGGAATCACAAAGCTACCCCATCACTACTGATCGTACATGATAGTAATTACAATTTCAAAATTACGAAATTTTCTAGTTCAAGAGTTGTGCAGTGGGAGGAAAATCGCTTTCGTAATAAATTAGCTAATAAGTAGTTAATTATGGCGTATCTACTTCCTAAGCAACCCACATGCAGTATGCGAGACTCATCATACCGAATCATAATGGTGTTGCTCTGGTGCTCCCAACGAATACATAGATCTGCATCGCGTTAGTAAAGTTATAATAAGTTAGTGCAAGGAAGGGAAACGCGTCTTCAATTACTTATTTTTAGTAATTAAAGAAGTCTTCCCCTTACCCTTCCCATTCACGAATTAAATCTAGAAAGTATTAATTTTTTTTCATTTACATTACTTTATTTAGCATTGTTCATCATTGTAGTGTTAAGGTTCCCCCAGACCTAAACGATTCCATCGCCGCGACGTCGACAACTAGTCGCCGCGATTCTATCGTTCGGTCGCTGCAGGCAATGTTCTATTTACGCTTCCATACCAATGGCGACAGAATCGCTGTCGCCAAGCGATGGAATCGCGTCGCGACTGTCGCATCGCGTGTGTTTGGGGAACCTTTACTAGTTAACGAGAGCAACTGATATCACATTGTTCTGTAAAACCAACAATAATTGAAATTTTTGCAAAATGATTCTGTGTTGAAGTTTTACTTAATTCATCCAAACAGGTTAATGACAAATACAGCACTGATGTGCAAGCTTCATTTTCTATTTTAAAAAAGTGCAAAGCACCCTAAACGTCATCGTTTTTCCGCCCTCTGTCATGAATTCATCCATCAGCTATCGCAACGCAACCATAAAGTAAATGTTAATGATTATGGTATTGATTAGCGCAGTAGTTGTCGTCCTACTCAACTACATACCTACAAGCAAATATGTATGTTAATTCGAACTGACTGACTCGGTAACGATTCCGTGTCATCGGATAATGTCATCAAACTGTACCGCTGTGGCGCCGCCAACGCTCAATAGGATATTATTGGTGCGGTGGCGTGCATTTCCATGCACATATGACTAATCCATGTTGGTATGTATGCTTCATCTAGTCTGAGGTCCAGTGCTTCCTGAAAATTGATGTCCACGCTCAGTTTGAAGGGAATAAAAAAAATAGCAAGCTATGGGGACCAATTTCTGAAGCACCGATGTATGACCGGCATGTCAAGTTTGAACTGGACCTTACTGACAATGGTTTGCTTTTTTTTCATGTGCTGTGTTGTGAACTTGCAATGCTAAGGGGTTGTCCAACTACCACGTAGACGGCTTAGGGGGGAGGCTCATGATAATTGTTCATGGCTCATTGAAATTTTTGAAAATTTATGTGAATTGTCCACGCTGGAAAAGGGGTTGTCTGAAACTGTTCAAAACATATGGATACCCCCTAGGTTATACGGCACCATGCCACAATAGCGGTTGGAAATAATGGCTCCGCCATGGATGGATAAAGTATTCCTATATTCCTTCTGGACACTTGTGCATCTACAGTAGTAGTGCAGTTGAAAACTCTGGCCTGTTTTGCTGGTGGTGTTGTCGTTTTCGATGCAGCGTTATTGCGGTCATTCTTCGCCGTCGGAGATTCATTCACCATGCAGAAGATTATGCTTTTTTTTGTAAATTTTAAATTCTACGTCTGATATGATGGGCCATGCTATTGTTAAGCGGCTAATAACTTTTTGCCTTTCTCGTATACTAAGTGTCGCTCCAAAAACAAACTTATGACGTGTTATGACGTTGGACAACATCTTACCCGAAGGTACTGAGTGTCAAATCAGAATCTAAAATTGGAGACCGTCACGAAATCATGTAAGATTTTGAACGTCAATAGAGCCTTTATCTATCGATAGATTTTCGAGATTTATATATCAATCAACTCGGAAACTCTCCAGCAATTTGTAAATTCCATTGAAACTTTTGATGATTTACAATAAGCTATTGAAAATTTCAATTCTTGTCCTACCCAGTAAAATATCAGAATAAATCAATCCCGTTCATACATTCCCAACACGGACATCAGAATGATGTAAGTTACGGGCCTTGTGACCCACCGTTTCATTTTCTCCGCGTATAAAATGGCCCATGATTCGCGCGTTATTTCTGTACGATAATCCAAGGAGAGTGGTCACGGAGAGCGGGAACGGAAAGCGCACAGAAACGATGGCGTTGGTAGTGGTCCTAGCATCGGTGGCGGTGGTTTCTGCATCTGGAGCGGTTTAGCGGCAAACTATTTAGTGGTTATTGTCGGCGTCAGCGGCACTCTAGTGAAATTTTCTTGAATAGTTCTGGATCTGGTTTTGTTGCAGGACCAATAAAATGGTTCTTTTCTGGACCACCATTTCATACAAGGGAAGGTTGCAGTGTGAAGCATTTTATTCAAGGTGCAAATATACCGCTTTGCGATGCCAGAAAGTTGCCGTCCGTAGCAGAATCACGAACGCGCGCCAGAGGGAGATGCTACAAATATTTATTCGCATGGATGGCATCAGTGGCAGCCAACTGAAATTTTCTCAAGATTCTGATTTGGGTTTGTTACTGTTTGTGACTAAGAAGGCGAATTATTGAAAACCAATCGGTTTTTTTAAGTATCACAATTTAATGGAAGAAAAGATTTAGCCGTGACGAATTTTGTTAAAATTGCAAAACATCATCGCTTGGTGACAGCAGAAAATTTCCGTCGGCAGCAGGATCACGAGCGCGCGTCTGAAGGAGAGGCTGCAAAAAATTCCGGTATAAAATACCAACATAAAACTACAAAACAAGTCAGTCTTCCGACACTTCAAACTTCTCAAAGTCTCATGAGTAACTTTGAAAATGCCATACTACCTTGGTTGGCTAAAACTGGCCACGGAACAAGTTTCGGAAATCCGGAATCTCCGGAGCAAAAAGCCAACATAAAGTTGCACACCACCGACTTCTCAGAATCACAGGAGTAATGTAGAAACCCCCTTAGTTTCTTGGTAGGGCAAAACTGACCTTGCGGCGACCACAGAACAGATTCCGGAAACTAACTCCTTTCCAGAGGCTCGGAAGGCTCCTTTCCAGAGGCTCGGAAGCCTCCTTTCAAGAGGCTCGGAAGCCTCCATTCCAGAGGCTCGGAAGCCTCCTTTCCAGAGGCTCGGAAGTCTCCTTTCAAAAGGCTCGGAAGCCTTCTTTCAAGAGGCTAGGAAGCCTTTTTTCAAGAGGCTCGGAAGCCTTTTTTCAAGAGGCTCGGAAACCTCCTTTCAAGAGGTTCAGAAGCCTCCTTTGAAAAGGCTCGGAAGCTTCCTTTCAAGAGGCTTTGAAGCCGCCTTTCAAGAGCCTTGGAAGCCGCCTTTCAAGAGGTTCGGAAGCCGCCTTTCAAGAGGTTCGGAAGCCTCCTTTCAAGAGGCTCGGAAGCCTCCTTTCAAGAGGCTCGGAAGCCTCCTTTCAAGAGGTTGGGAAGCCGCCTTTGAAGAGGCTCGGAAGCCGCCTTTCAAGAGGTTCGGAAGCCTCCTTTCAAGAGGCTCGGCAGCCTCCTTTCAAGAGGCTCGGCAGCCTCCTTTCAAGAGGCTCGGCAGCCTCCTTTCAAGAGGCTCGGCAGCCTCCTTTCAAGAGGCTCAGAAGCCTCCTTTCAAGAGGCTCAGAAGCCTCCTTTCAAGAGGCTCAGAAGCCTCCTTTCAAGAGGCTCAGAAGCCTCCTTTCAAAAGGCTCAGAAGCCTCCTTTCAAGAGGCTCAGAAGCCTCCTTTCAAGAGGCTCAGAAGCCTCCTTTCAAGAGGCTCAGAAGCCTCCTTTCAAGAGGCCTCAGCCTCCTTCCAAGAGGCTCAGAAGCCTCCTTTCAAGAGGCTCAGAAGCCTCCTTTCAAGAGGCTCAGAAGCCTCCTTTCAAGAGGCTCAGAAGCCTCCTTTCAAGAGGCTCAGAAGCCTCCTTTCAAGAGGCTCCAGCCTCCTTTCAAGAGGCTCAGGCTTCCTTTCAAGAGGCTCAGAAGCCTCCTTTCAAGAGGCTCAAGCCTCCTTTCAAGAGGCCCGGAAGCCTCCTTTCAAGAGGCCCAGAAGCCTCCTTTGAAAAGGCTCGGAAGCCTTCTTTCAAGAGGCTCGAAAGCCTCCTTTTAAGAGGCTCGGAAGCCTCCTTTCAAGAGGCTTGAAAGCCTCCTTTTAAGGGAATCGGAAGCTTCCTTTCAAGAGGCTCAGAAGCCTCCTCTCAAGAGGCTCAGAAGCCTCCTTTCAAGAGGCTCAGAACCCTCCTTTCAAGAGGCTCAGAAGCCTCCTTTCAAGAGGCTCGGAAGCCTCCTTTCAAGAGGCTCGGAAGCCTCCTTTCAAGAGGCTCGGAAGCCTCCTTTCAAGAGGCTCGGAAGCCTCCTTTCAAGAGGCTCGGAAGCCTCCTTTCAAGAGGCTCGGAAGCCTCCATTCAAGATGTTCGGAACTCGGGTTGGGGCTGGCCCTCCCCAGATTCACTTGTGCACACAGTTGTGGTCGAAATACGTATCTGCAAAGATATCGAAAATAATTGGTGGAATTAAATGGAGAGTACTTAATTCGTCTTAGACGATTGAATGCCACTAAAAGAGCTTAATATATTTTTCTGTTCTGATTTGTTCAAAAACAATATTGTTTGAAAAATATATTAATAGGGTAATTCGCCAATGGTTGAACGGCTAATTTCTTCGCCTATTGTTGAACGCACGTGCATTTCTTATGGGAGTTCAACAATAGGCGACAAAATTAGCCGTTCAACATTTGGCGAATTACCCTATATAATTTTTTATGTCTGTATGAAAAGTTTACATTCATAATATTAAAACTTTGCAGAAATTTATATGCCATGATTGTATACAATAATTGTCAGATTTGTTTTTTTGGGTGTACGCATATTATTGGCCCCCATACTTGTATCACAGACAAACAGACGTAACAACTTGAACATTTTTCTTAAAAATCCATCGCCCAACTCCTCTACCACCATCTTGCGAGCATGTTACACGAAACAATGTTTCGTAAGACTTTGTCACCAGAAGGCGCTGGAGTGAAATGTCAAACTCGAAGGATTACGACGCTAGCGCCTCTAGTTGTGAAACACGCAATTAATCGAATTCAAATTGATCGTTGAAGTCATGGTCGATGGTAATTTCTCTAGTGTTACGTCTGTTTGTCTGTGCTTGTATGCTCCTATGCTAATGAGAATTCAAACGATAAATAAGATTATAAATTAGAATCAATTGGGCAAGTATGCCGCAAAACAGATGATCATATTATCACAGAGAACAGACATGGAGGCTCGAACAAAATTTCTTGCAAAACATGTGTAAACAAACACACCGAACCCCAACGCCATCGACGTCGACATTGCAACTCACAATCTCATTTTGACAACACGATGGCGCTGGTATGCTCTTGCATGCATAACGACACTAGCGCACAGTGGCATTTTTTGATGACGCTAGCGCTGATCATGCACGGGATACCGGCGACATTCCAAAGTAATTTCAAAATGAACAGTAAAAATTTATCACAACATGGCAAGTGGAGCTTCAACGTCTGTTCTCTGTGATATTATTATAAACTTTTCAGTAGAATGTCCTTTCAAGTCCAGATGATTAGTTTTTGCTGTTCAACAAAATTCGGCCTCTTGTAACATAACAGAAATGTCTGTTCCAGTCTTACCGTTGAGATCGAAGAACGTACATTCATCTGAACAGATATAAAGTTGTGGACAAGTAATAGGCAAATTTATTTGAAACTCAGCGATCGCTTCGACATCTGGTAGTCAGATTGAAAACTATGAAAAACGTGATGGGTGGTAAAAGAATCCAACGGAAACATGCCAAAGACGAACATTTTCCGTTTTTCTGATCAAAATACACTTTTTGGGAGATCAAAAACTATGGAAATTGAAGATAAATTATTTTTTCAATGCAATCCACATCAATCCGGTTAGTTGTTACATACAATTTTCGAGAGAAATTTGAAAAAAATGTCGATCCGGACCAAAGGTTATGAACTCCCGGAATTGTTATTTTCGATCGAAATCACACAGGATTGGTCAGAGTAGAAAGATAAGCGATAGAAAAACCCATTGGCAATGGAAAATGAAGGTCTGTTGAATAAATATTGAGATAATTTTGATAATCAAAAATTCAAACTAGAATAACTAGTAAACAAGCCGGTTTCACTCAATCTAACGCAGCGCACTCTGGGATAGATTCTCATTAAATTTGCCTATAATAATTATTTTATATACTAGTTGAATGATGAGCTTATAAAATAATAAAAAATCACTCTATTTCAAAAAAATAGTTGAATGATGCCAAGATTTGTTAATTTTTAAATTCTTTCGAATTCGCACTAACTATGCGTAATTACAGCAATTTATAACTCTGACGAAAACTTAGAAGAATTTCTCACAGAATATTGAAAACCGAAGCAAGCTCGAGCGACAATCGTGTTTGTTCCCTTTTCGGATGTTGCAACTCGCGAGAAGTGCCCATGATGGAGCACGGCTAAGGAACGACAATATCAAGTTTACTAACCAAATCTCATTAAAATCCCTAGTTTTCATCTGTCCTTCATTCAATACTACTTCAAAAACACCTTCTGGATCTCAATGTTTTTTTCAAAAATCCTTAAAATATTTCCAGAATTATAAAACAAAGGAAAATTTGACAAAAATCTCCCAGAATCTCAAAGGTAATGTGAATATGAGCATTTTTTTTAACTATAAATTTGTTGGCGTAATATCACATAAAAAACACGTTCAAAAGCTAGAAACCAACCTAGAATCGGTCCAGTTTTGTATCAAATCTAATTCACAGTTGATTCAGCTGGCTACCCCTGCGCCAAGATGTTCCTCAAATCAAGCTCTGCCTTACAACCACACTAAAACTAGCTGTGTTCAAAAATACATAATTATAATCAAACCTTTTACTATTAGTACACGTGACTACATAACTTTCTGACATTGGTTATACGAAAGTAACCAGGTAATAGATAATACAATCAATTCACAATTTTCCTGCTTTAGCCACATACCCCCACCCATTGTGAGTCAAATGGAGCCGTTCAGCCGTGAGCCATGGACCGTGTGTATTGTGCCTGCCTTACAAGGTACACATGCTCTTCGCCCACTCTACTCTTACCGGTGGGAAACTCTTTTCGTCTCTTCCTTCCGGGGTGCTACACTCAGATTTCGGTTGAAAATTCTGTTAATCTGTATTTTGATGTCTTCTTCCTAGTTTGAAAATGACTTCCATTAATATGGAAATAACTTATTATCTATTTTTAGGCTTCTTCTCGCTAAGAGTGTACCAATTTTCCCACCCCGTCTGATACAACAACAACAAAAAAATACACACATCCATCGAATAGCAAATGACGATGCAGCACTAATTCAATCCTTTCGCTTCCGATTCTACTCCAGCTAATAGTCAATGGGGAGGTCTAGTCTGGTCTGGTCTAGTGTTTCGCGCGGACACGGTCGACTAGGTTCCGGTCCCTGGTGGTGTCTTGCAATTTGAATGCGGCGGTTACCGGTCGTCCATCCACAGCACAAAGTCTGTCTGGCGGCGTTGCATAGAAATCGACATTGGAAATCGGAGTGGAAAAAAAATCCTTTCACATTCATACTGCGCGCCTAAAAACCGTGCGAAAAATTGAAATCACTTCGTTATTCCGATTGGATTCAAGTGTGCAGAACGGGCAAAGCCGGAAATGTCAATCTGTAGGCCAATGGCTCTTTGGGATATGTGGTGAAAGTGGTTCTTGAGTGGACTCTCACTTGCTTAGGCAGGAGTGATTCTTCCGGACGATCGTTAACTAGGTTCAGCAAACCTTGACGTTAGAAACCCTTGAGCCCGTTTGTGTTTGCAAGGACTATCCTCCGTTTATTATTATCGGTAAGTACGGTAGTTTCGTGCTGGTATGCGGCAAGGACAATTGATTGTGAAAATTATGGTTGAATGGGATATTTTATGGGAAATCGTGAAACTGAATGTTCAAAAAGCGAAGCATATCGTTTGCAGTGAATGCAACTGTCATCATTTTTAAACTTATCGTTCAAAATTTAACATTTCCAGATAAATTATCGAATACACACGCCATCGTAAAAAAAAATGAAAAATCTACATGAAACTTTTTACCGCAATGTTGAATAGCTTTACTGCCAGGCTAAGCATAGTTGTCCCAGATCGTTTTTATAATGAAGCCATATCTACAATCCCGGCGTTGGCACATTCGCGCAAATAAGTTGTTCGTCTATCATGACTACATTTGCCAGCAAGTCTTCAAAGCATTGATGTACCAGTGCACCGAGGAAGGCATACCAAAAAAATAACATAGGATAATTATGCTTGGGATGGCAGGCTAGCTCAACTATCATATAAGGCATGATATTCACGACTTTTTAAAGATACTTTACGGAAAGTAAATAGGGACACGGCAGGTATTTTCGTCTGTTCGTCATAGTCTCGAAAACCAATAAAAGAGACGCTTTTTTGTAAAACTCATACGTACCAAATCGTAAGCGAAACGTTCTGCTATAGTGGAGTTCTAGCAAATTTACGTTGCTTTCGTTGGTTTTAGCCCCTATGACGATGGACGGAAATACCTGCCGTGTCCCTATCCGTTGTCAAACGGTGATTATCGCAGCCGGTATGATTTTTCCTCACTAACTCTTGCACGATGGAAGATTATCTGGAATATCACTTTGTACATATAGGCCTCGTTCATAATGCTTAAGGTGCCCCCAAACACACGTGACACGTCGTTTACTTTGACATAACTTCGTACAAAATCATTATTTTAGTCGCTTCCCAAGGGGATTTTCTTTAGATTACTTTCTCATCAAACCAACTATCCCTTTCACATGGTGAGTGTAGAACTGATTTCCCTCTCCTAATTCCAAATTGACTGTAAGAAGGTGGCTGGTATCGTTATTGGCCTTGAACCAATGAAACCCAAAGCATTTACTGAGGGAATAGTTTTCTAATCCCAAGAAGGCTATTCAGTTGGAAAGCTGTGTCAAATTTTGACTTTTTTGCTCCCAGGTGCTTAAACGCAGAAGAATCTTGTACGATTGAAACAACTATTTCGATTGTTGCATCAAACAACGTGAATACAGTTGATTCAATATACAACATTGTTGTTTCAACGCTGATTTACAGCTTTATTCAATTGAACATTATTGTTGTTTCAATCCTGCACGGCATGATTGAAACATTAATAATATCTTTTTTTGACAACCATTCTGTAAAATGGAAAACAGTATAAAATCAGCCTAAAACATCTACAAGAAGTAAACATGGAGCAGAGGAGAGGGAGCTTCGATTTCGTTTCTGTCACATTTTTCTGCTTTGCTGATGTAATCGTAGGGTCGATAAAGAAGTTTCGGTGCATTTTCGAACGTAGAATCAACAATGGATATTGTTGTTTTTTATGTATTATTTGACAGTGACAGCTGAAAAGCATGGATGATACAAATATATACGAGAGTTGTATCAACGATGCATCGCGTATGGTTAGTTGAACCCTATTTGTGGTTGTATTAACCAAAAATATTTTTATTCATACATCAATGCAAAAAAAATTGTTCATTTGAAGCTGAATCTGGTTGATTCTACCACATTTTTTCTCCGTGTTTGCCATTTTAATAATCCTTCTTATTTTTTAGCAAATTTGAATGTAATTTAATTGTGGACGAGCTCGGTGGTCTAGTGGCTATCGGTTCTGCCTTATAAGCAGGAGGTCGTGGTTTAATTCCAGGCTCGTCCCTTCCCTACTTTGTATTTCTATCTTAGTTCTTTCTGTGTATCACGTTCTACGACAACGATTCCTACTGTTATAACCTTCCAACAATTCCAAAACCTCCCGTGGCGCCTATGGGAGGTCGTAGAGTTCTCTGCGTCTTTTTTAAGTAGGTGTCCAACTAACAATCCTTCCTCTTCCTCAGCATTCGCAAGGACGTGGCCAAGACAGATCTGAACTATTGGAGAGTGTATTGGTTCCATCTGAGAGATGGTGATTAGTCCCAAATCAATATCTGTGCTAACGGATGAAAGTGATGCTACTCTCATACAATAATCCAGGCTTGTACCACCTACGAATGCAAATGCTAATTGTTCGCGCTTAAGAACCACTGCTATCGCATAACTAAGTTAGAAATTATCATTATTGCCTTCAATCGTATTCTATCCAATACTGCTAGAACACTGACTGAGTTATTAGTGTCCGAGAAGACTGGACAAGCATTTGCGTGTGTATATAATCATCATTAAATTCCACATCACACCGATCGCCTCACGATCGTCGATAGGTAAGGCCGAGCCGCAGTTAGAAAACATCGCACGCAGTCAGTCAGGTCCAAGCTAGCAGAAATTGTACATATCAAATAGTTGCAAATAAAACGTTCGTACGATTAGATCGTCTTTCCACCACGCGTCGCGTTCTGCATATTGTATGTTATGTGAAAGACAGTGCAATAAATTCATTTCGCTAAGCAGATAGTTATCAACTTTAAGTGCGTGTATCCGACAAGTTCCGTTTAAGTTAAGTCGTTTGAGTGCAAGTTGAACATTTTTGGTCAGAATCGAACCGGATTGTCGGGAACCGCGAAAGTAAAGTGAATTTAAGAACAATTTGCTGTCTGCCGCGTGGTCGCTGATTATTCTCCACGAGGGAGAACAATAGGACACGGGCGTCCTCATCGTTAAGTGTTGCTGCTGTCGATCATCAGTTCGAGATCAAGTTGGACACAACGGAGATTTGCAGATTGCTGATTGAGCTCCGGAATTCGGACTCGAAAAATTCAGGACGGATTTGCCAAAACAGGATAAGTACTGAGGGCAGGTTTGTCTGTGGCGCGGTTTTCTGATGCATGTGAGACCGATGCCAATGCTTGTGAATTGACCCAAAGGGTATGAAATTTAGAGTGGAACCATCAATTAAAGATAATTGAAACTGCATGTATGACAATTTTGTGTAGTCCAAATCATTTTCGCTGAGTTGAGCCTTGACCGTTTCGCCATCTCTGTTGGCTTTGTCCGCTTTGTAGATTGATTTGCTTTGTCCTTATTACATTCATTCATCCCTATTGTCCAAACAGCGTGGTAGATTTGAATTTCGCGTTCGAGTGAAGTGTAAAGTTTAACGTGCATTGTGATTGTGAAAGTGATTAATTATGCCAGCAGCTGACGATCTTCGACTGCTGTCTAAGCAGGAGCGTGCTTTGCGGATTTCTCTAGACAATCTCAAGGAATTTGTTCAAACCAAGCACGAAGGAGCGGATAGACGTGCGCTGGACTTACGAATTGCCAAGTTAGACGAAATCTGGGAAAAGTTTAGCAATGTGCGAATGCGGATCGAGCTGCTAACCGATGATGTTTCCGATGGAGAGACGGACCCTGAGGAAACTGAACAAGCCAAGCTACAGCGACACACCAAGGTGAAGAAGCAACAAGACAGCAACAATGCCAAGATTCTGAAGGATTTCGAGAACGACGTTTACCAGTTGAAGAAAATTATGTTTGGTTTAATCCAAGCAGGTACGAGTAACTCATTGCAGATTCAGCCACATGCATCTGCAGTGGTTCCCCAATCGAAAGTCAAGCTCCCAGAACTGAAGTTGCCAATCTTCAATGGAAGGATGTCGGATTGGGTCACATTTCGAGACACGTACAAAAACCTGATCCACAACGATGTTAGCTTGTCCGACATGGACAAGTTTACTTATTTGAGAACGTCTCTCACTGGAGATGCCCTGCAAGAGATCGCATCGATTGAAATTTCGTCCGCCAATTATGCGATCGCGTGGAATGCATTAGAGAACGTGTACGAGAACAAGAAGCTATTGGTGATGACACACCTGGATTCCTTGTTCGCCCTTGAGTCACTTCGTCAAGAAAATTTCGATACGTTGAGTAAGCTAGTCAACGGTTTCGAGAGGAACCTCCAAATGCTCGCCAAGATTGGTGAGAATACTGAAGGCTGGAGCACGCTACTGCAGTACATGCTCTGCAAGCGTTTGCATCCCACAACGTTGCGGCAGTGGGAATCATACTACAATTCGAAGGAAGTTCCAAAGTATCAGGACTTAGTAAAGTTTTTGAAAAGTCATTGTTCCGTATCACAGTCCATCGCACCTGCAAAGTAGTTCCATCCGGATCTGAAGAAGCCATTTCGTCCAACAATCAGTCATGCTGGAATCCAATCAAACTGCTGTCCATTCTGCGGAGAATCAGCTCACTCCGCCTTTAAGTGTATCAAGTTTTCGAAGATGCGGATTTCGGAGAGGCTCGACGCCGTGAAGAAACAATTGCTTTGTTTGAATTGCCTGTCATCAGGACACTTCGCACGATTCTGCACCCGAGGATCGTGCTTCCACTATGGTCAACGGCACCACTCGTTACTTCACGCGAACTCGTCGACCATCGCGAATCCGTCTGCCAAGTCAGGACAGTCAAATGGGAATCTGTCGTCTAGGAAATCACCTGGACAGCAACCACTACAAGTTAAGCAAACACAAATCGGTCACTCAACACACACTCAGCATACACAAGCTGGACGCACAGAACAACTAAACTCCACACATGCAAGTAACGCTCATTCGCAGTTATCCGCCACAGACGGCCCCAGTACAAGCCTACACACTGCTCCATTAGCTACAACAAAACACGTTCCGCACACCGTTCTTCTCTCTACCGCTGTCGTAAGCCTTTACGATCAGTTCGGTAACTCTTTGCTTGCTCGTGCATTGCTGGACTCTGGTTCTCAGCGATGCTATATGTCTGAAACCGTTTCGCAAAGGCTCAAGTTCAAACGAACTCGTGAGCATTTACCGATCGTCGGCATCGGTGGATCGCGAACTGCATCAACTCAAGCAGTTTTCGCGGAAGTTCATTCGCTTGCTACAAACTATGTGGCAAATCTTAAGTTCCATGTCTTGCCACGAGTAACCGTCGATCTTCCAACACGAAGCATTGACATTTGTTCCTGGAATGTGCCGAAGCAGATAGTGTTAGCCGATCCAACGTTCCACGAGTCTGCAGCTGTAGATCTGATTATAGGAGCAGAAGTATATCTGGAGCTGATAATTGTAGCGCGTCGAATGAAGCTGGGAGATTCTGGTCCAATTTTGCAAAATACTCTTTTGGGTTGGATAGTTTCTGGAGGGATTCCGGATGAGTCAGCTGTTTTACCAGTCGTGTCATCGTGTGCTGCAGAGAATATTGAAGAAGGACTAGCACGGTTCTTTGAGCTGGAATCGTGTCGCACCACCAGCACATTGTCACTAGAAGAGTCGGCATGTGAAACACACTTTGAGAGAACGACGACGAGAGACTCTACCGGCAGATTCGTTGTTCAGCTACCCAAGAAACAATTCCTCGTTGACCGCTTGGGAGATACTCAGCTAATCGCTACTCGTCGCTTCATGGCTTTGGAGCGCAGATTGGATACCGATCCAATCGTGAAGAAAATGTATTCCGATTTCATCAACGAATATCTTCGGATGCAGCATATGAGTGAGATTTCAGCACGAGACCTAAGCACAGTTCCGGTAGCATACTTCCTACCGCACCATGCGGTATTAAAGCCCGATAGCACCACGACCAAACTGCGTGTCGTGTTTGATGCGTCGTGCGCTAGCACGTCTGGAGTTTCACTAAATGAAGCTCTCATGGTGGGTCCTGTGGTTCAGGATGACCTTACTTCCATAACACTACGTTTCAGACTGAGGAAGTACGCGATGACAGCAGACATTGAGAAGATGTATAGGATGATCAAGATGCATCCGATGGATCATCCACTCCAATGCATAGTATGGAGAGAGGATTCTACCAAGCCGCTCCGAATGTTCATGCTGACCACAGTCACGTACGGCACGTCTTCGGCACCGTACTTGGCCACGCGTTGCCTGAAGAAGTTGGCGGAGGATGAGAAGAACAACTTCCCTGCCGCCACTGATACGATTCTCTACGAGTTCTACGTCGACGATATGCTGAAGAGCGTTGACAGCCTTGAAGAAGCTGTACAATTGTCACAGGATCTGATCGAAGTTCTAAGCACAGCTGGGCTTACCTTGAGGAAATGGAGCTCCAACTCTCGAGAATTGCTGGATCATATTCCACCTTATCTGCGAGATGAACGCTCTTGTTTGGATCTCGAACTCTCTAACCCCACAGTTAAAACCCTTGGAATAAAATGGGAACCCCGTTCAGACATTTTTCGGTTCACTGTACCTCAGTGGAACCCTGCTACTGAGATCACCAAGAGGATCATATTGTCCGATTTTGCGAAGCTTTTCGATCCGTTAGGCCTGGTTGGACCTAGTCTTGTTCCAGCCAAGGTATTTCTTCAGGATCATTGGAGAACAAAGTGCTCCTGGAATGATATTCTACCCGAAGAGCTTCAAGTGTGGTGGAGAGGATTCAGAGAAAGTTTGGAAGGTCTGACTTTGTTGCAAGTACCTCGTTGGATCGCATTCGGAAGCGAAACATTGTCCGTCGAGCTTCACATGTTCTGCGACGCATCCCAGAAGGCGTACGGCGCCTGCATCTACCTCAGGTGTGTCTCGTTCGATGGTACAGTTTCGTCGTCACTGGTTACCGCTAAATCTCGTGTAGCTCCGCTTGAAGACCTAGAGAAGAAACGAAAACAAATTTCGATTCCACGATTGGAGCTCTCGTCTGCACTCACAGGCGCACATCTGTACGAAAAAGTCGTCCAAAGTCTCAAGATCGCAGTTCAGCCGTATTTTTGGACCGACTCAATGATCGTTAAGTGTTGGATCGCAGCGCCTCCGTCTCGTTGGAACATTTTCGTGGCCAACAGGGTATCTGAAATTCAGCACATCACACGTGGAGGTATCTGGAATCACATAGCCGGCTTGGACAACCCGGCCGATGTTCTATCAAGAGGAATGGATCCTCATCAGCTGAAGGATTTCCAGATGTGGTGGCAAGGGCCACCTTGGTTACGGTTAGACAAAACCTTATGGCCGACATCGGCTAACATAAATCACGAGGACCTAGATCCTCTGTTACTCGAGGAACGCACAACGGTATCGGCTCCAGCGCAAGTTATTGAACCTAGCACAATCTTCAGCCTTCGATCGTCATTACAAGATTTTGTTCGCATCGTATCACTCATTCGGAGATTTGTGCACAACTGTCGAAACACTAGTGACCGCAGAGTAGGCCTAGTGCGACTTGAAGAACGAGAAGCAGCTTTACATCAGTTACTGATCCTAGCCCAAAGAGAAAGTTTTCCAGAAGAACTAGTTGCGTTACGTAAGAATGGAGAAGTCAAACCTACGTCTCGCTTAAAGCAACTATGCCCTCGCTTGGTAAACGGATTAATCCTCGTCGGTGGCCGGCTTCGAAACGCTAACATTTCAGCCGGTCGAAAGCATCCTATAGTTCTGGATAATCAGCATCCTCTTTCGATCCTCGTTGCGGATTACTATCACAAGAAAGCCCTGCACGCTGGGCAACAATTGCTCATCGCCAGCATGCGGGAAAGATACTGGCCGATAGCAGCTCGTAGCTTGGCAAGGAAAGTTATTCATCGGTGCATCAAATGCTTTCGGGCTCGACCGAAGAGTTCCGAACAACTCATGGCAGATTTACCAGCTGAGCGGGTCAATCCAGCTCCACCGTTCCTGCACGTGGGAGTGGACTACTGTGGTCCGTTTTATATTCAGAACCCATATCGCAAGGGTGGTTCAATCAAATGTTTCGTAGCAGTATTTGTGTGCCTTGTAGTGAAGGCCGTTCATCTGGAGGTCGTTGGAGACCTCACAACACAAGCTTTCGTCGCGGCGCTGAGAAGATTTGTCTCCCGGCGAGGTAGACCAAAGATCATTATGTGTGACAACGCAACTAACTTTGTTGGTGCCCGACGCGAGTTAGACGATCTTCGAAAGCTGTTCAACAACCAAATGTTCGTAAAAGCGGTGACTGAAGAAGCTTCATTGGAGAACATCAACTTTAAATTCATCCCTGCGAAATCCCCCAACTTCGGTGGACTTTGGGAAGCCGCCGTGAAGTCGATGAAAGGTCATCTTAAGCGCACTCTTGGAAACACCGTACTCGTAGCCGACGAAATGGTTACCCTGGTGGCACAGATTGAGGCTTGCCTCAACTCGAGGCCAATTACGCCACTCTCGAACGACGCAGACGACTTGGATTTTCTGACACCAGGTCACTTTCTTGTGGGTAGGCCACTCACAGCAGTACCAGAACCATCTCTGCGAGAGCTCAATCAGTCTCGGCTCTCAAGATGGCAGCGAGTTCAGTACTTCCTCCAATGTATCTGGAAACGTTGGTCAACGCAATATTTGTCGAGCTTGCATGCTCGCACGAAATGGACCAGACAACGGAACAACATTCTCGTCGGAACCATGGTACTACTACGTGAGGACAATTTACCACCTCTCAAGTGGCGAATGGGTCGTGTCAGTGAGATCCACCCGGGGAAAGACGGCAATATCCGTGTTGTCAAAGTTCGCACGAAGGACGGAGACTTCCTTCGAGCGATTTCCAAAGTATGTGTCCTACCAATTTCCGACAACAACACTCCGTCCACGTCAACTTACGAGGAGGATTAACTCCTTCTCTATCAGGCGCCTGTTGGCGCTGCGGAGGCCTTCGGGTCTCCGCGTCCCAGTTAAGTTTTTGTTTTATAATATATAGTCAAAAATCTCAGAGAATGTTTGTCCTCCATAGTTAAGTCCATCCGCCGCGGCAGGAGCCGCTCGTTCGAATGTCTGAAGATCTGCTGTCCACTCCGTTGATGTCATGTCCATCCAAAGTCGAATCAAGCTCTGCTCAGTTCCTGTTCGTCAATTTTGATGTATTGCGTCAAGTATTCTGTGGGGGTTAAGGAATCCCCACACAAAGTTACGTGTCTTGCATGTTATTCGTCGTTTCGAGCAATCAAACACTCTTCTGTTTGAATAGGAGGATGCATCCAAACTCGTCGCACTTCAACCGGCACCCAGGCGCAACCAACCGATGATTCAGAACCGATGATTCAGAACCGATACACATCAGATACGCACTGTAGCCCAGATGATCCTCAGCTGAAGTTTTTCTGGACAATTGCGGCCACCTTGAAGTCGGTACTATACTTGGAACTCTCGTCAACGATCATCCGAGGTCACACTAATGATAATGTTAATTTGAATGTAATTTGATTGCGCTCACGTCACTTAAAGTTTATATGGAAATCAGTGGGGGCAGCAGGGACTATGTGCAAGGGCTTGACGATCCCTCCCCAGACCATCTGCGAGTTACCTCTATAAAAAGCTGCATGTATCCACAAGTAGGCTCCACCAAAGCGACCGTGTGCCGTTCAAAGCGCACAACCCAAGTCCTGGTGTTAGGTGGGACGCTAAACAGCCCTGACACGACGGCCCTCCGACGAGACAGGAGGTTTGCGCAGGCCCAATAAGCCGCCTTTAATAACAACTATTACGAACGACAAAGAAGATAATACGACTCGATACAATCGGCAACGACCTAGGCGACGAAAAAGGATCACGATTGGAAGCTTGGAACATGGAACTGCAAGTCGCTAGGCTTCGCAGGTTGCGACAGGAATATCTACGATGAGTTACGACCGTACAAAGCACAACGAAACCCGATCGTTCGAAGTGTCGATGAACCGAGCATGAACTCTCCTCACCATGCATTCCCATGCATGACATATGCAAACCGTTGAGGATCGCGTTTTCGAAACCAGTTCCTCCACCAAGGAAGGAAACTGTATCACGCCGGGAGAGGGTCGGGCAAATTGCCGATCCTAAGGAACAGAGGAAGTCAGTGCCTCCACCAAGGAGGGCAACTGAAGTTCGCCAGAACGATGAACAACCCTGGACTGTGGTTGTAAATCCCAAGAAGACGAAGCGACGAGCGAAAGAAGCCACAGGCAAGAAGGCAGGTGGAACGCAGCTTACGCAGCTGCTAAGAAGGGTAGAGCCCGTGTTGCAAAGGGTGCGCCTTACAATGGCAAGCGGAAAGACAGAGGCGAAGCGATCATTGTCAAGTCTGATGATAAAAGCTATGCCGATGTCTTGAAGGCCATGAGGAGCGACGATAAGCTTACTGGCCTAGGAGGCGACATCAACTGCATCCTTCGAACGCGGAAAGACGAGATAATTCTCGTCCTAAAGCGGGATGCTGCTCAGAAGAGTGCTGAGTATAAAAAGTTGACAGAGGAGGTACTGGGTGATGGGGTTCAAGTGAGAGCCCTATGCCCAGTATTGGTCATCCAGTGCCGCGGCCTGGATGAAATAACCGAAGCTGCGGACCTGGTGGACGCGCTGAAAGATCAGTGCAACGTCCAACTCCAGGAATCCGAGATTCGGTTACGTAATAGCTTTGCTGGGATGGAGGTTGCCACATTCCAAGTGCCTCTGGCTGATGCCAAGAAGGTACTAGATAAGGCTAAGCTGAAGGGGGGCTGGTCGGTATGCTCGTTGAGCATAATCCAGCCACCTCAGTCCTGCACCTATAGCTACGGCTACGGTCATAAATCCTTTGACTGTCGGGGTCCCGATCGTAGTAAGCTATGCCGCAGGTGTGGAGCTGAAGGCCACAAAGTTCGCACCTGTCAGGCCGCACCTAGGTGTCTGATCTGTCCCCCTAGTACAGACAACAGACACCTCACCGGTGCACAGGCCTGTCCGGCCTCTAGAAGGGTCCAGACATGCAAGTAACACGGCTTAACTTAAACCACTGCGAGGCAGCGCAAGCGCTGCTACAACAGTCTGGAAACGGCAGTTGGGTTGCTGACAAGTCCGGATCGGTGGCAATCTGGACTTGCGGGCGGTTCCCCATTCAGGAGATAATATCATCTCCTAACGATGAGGGTAGCTGTTACTATCCTCCTAGATGGAGTATAGGGTAGTATACTAGCGTAGTGAACACTCTTGCGGTCAAACTAACTGGTCTAAAACCGTTAGTAGTAGCAGGTGACTTCAACGCGTGGGCGGTGGACTGGAGATCCCGGTTCACCAACGCTACCCTAGCAGCACACATGTTCCACATAAGTTACTGCAACTCATATAGGACCAGATTTGGTCACAATCAAGTTGCTGCAACCAATTTGGTCTGACTTGTGCTGCTCGGGTAGAGGTCAATGGTCATATTCTGCTAGAGTCTCTAGCAGGACTTAATGTAGTCCTGCTAAATGAAGGCCAAGTGTCAACATTCAGAGAACCGAACGGTGAATCATGCATCGACGTGACCTTCTGCAGCGCGGGATGGACGTTGAATCCGGATTGGAGAGTACATGAAGGGTATACAGCTAGTAACCATCAGGAGCTCCGTTTTATGGATAGCTATACCCCCACTGGATCTAGAGCTACGAGAAAGGTCAGAGTTGCTGACCAAGGATGGCGCAACTCACAGTTCGATCGAGAACTGCTGATTGAATCACTACAGTGGGAAGATCGGACCTTTAACCTTATTGGTGACGAGTTGACCGAAGTCTTGACACGAGCTTGCGAGTGTAAGCCATATGGGAACCGCAAACCAGCGTACTGGTGGACTGACGCGATAGCTGAACTTCGTAGATCTTGTCTTAAAGCCAAAAGAAGACTACGACGTGCAAGAAACGAGGTTGATCGACTTGATAGACGCCGCACATTCCAGACAGCAAGCAGAGCTCTAAACTACGAAATAAGTGTAGTAAAAGAGCCTGCTTTGAAAGGCTTTGCAGTATGGCAAACAACACTCCATGGGGGGATGCTTACAGGATAGTAATGGCTAAAACAAATAGCACACCTCCTGAGAGATCTCCGGAGATGTTAGCTAGGATCGTTGAAGGGCTGTTCCCGAAGCATGATTCACCATACTGGCCTGATACACCGTATAGGTCGGTTGACGTGGTCCCGTTAGTGACTATCGAAGAGCTTATCGAAACCGCAAGAGGTTTTAAGCTCAATAAGGCGCTCGGTCCGGATGGTATTCCGAACCTGGTCCTTAAACACGCGATTCTTGCCGCTCCAGATATGTTCAGGAGCTGCCTCCAACGTTGTCTGGATGAAGGGACCAGACCGTTGGAAACGACAGAAATTGGTTCTATTGCCCAAGCCTGGGAAATCCCCGGGAGAACCTTCGGCATACAGACCGATTTGCCTCCTCGATGGAGCTGGTAAGCTGCTTGAGAGGGTTAATCTGAACAGATTGTCGACCTATTCCGAGCGTACTGGTGGGCTATCAAACAACCAGTATGGCTTCCGTAAAGGTCGTTCCACCGTCGAAGCAATTCGATCGGTAACGGATACGGCCAAGATAGCGAGAGGTTTGAACAGGCGAGGTATTAGATACTGCATCCCCACACTACCTGAGTTAACCTCCTCAGGTGTCTGGATGCAGATTTCCGTTCACCCCTGCTCAAAAAAAAAAAAATATTTAGGCTTTCAATGTGTAGTGGGTGGTTTATTGGAAATTGTGGGATCAGGGACATACCGGTACTGTTGCCGTTGAAATTGCGTTGCTGGTGTTCTCGATGACGATGAACGAGCGCTCGCCGAAGATCTTGTAGCCGTCTGGTTGGGCCTCCGGCGGGGTGGTGGTAGTAGTCGGAAGGAGAATCTGGTGGATCGGATAGCAAATCGTCTTGGCTTGACGGTGCCATCTGCTTCTCACCCTAGTGTCTTCCCTCTTTGACTTACATCGTCAGAGCCCAGGACGATACCGGAATGACTCTGCCGAGAGGGGTCCTCTTTTAAGGTTCTTCTGCTTCTTCTTATTGGCATTACATCCCCACACTGGGACAGAGCCGCCTCGCAGCTTAGTGTTCATTAAGCACTTCCACAGTTATTAACTGCGAGGTTTCTAAGCCAGGTTACCATTTTTGCATTCGTATGTCATGAGGCTAGCACGATGATACTTTTATGCCCAGGGAAGTCGAGACAATTTACAATCCGAAAATTGCCTAGACCGGCACCGGGAATCGAACCCAGCCACCCTCAGCATGGTCTTGCTTTGTAGCCGCGCGTCTTACCGCACGGCTAAGGAGGCCCCCCTTTTACGGTTAGAGCACCTTTTACGGTTAGGGCCCGAGAAATTGCTCTTTGACTAATAGAGCGTATGGAAGTCCCCTACGGAAACGAAACTAGGATGTTGAACAATAACCTGGTGAAAATGGTTCTAGATAGACATCCGACGGGTGCAAGAAGACAAGTGCAAGTGTGAGCAAAGAGTATCTTCGTAGAGTGCAGGGCTGAGGACGTACAATCATGGACCGAGCAGAATGAAAAAAATGTCTTATGTACTGCAAAGGCTACTCTGAAAAAAATGATGCACAAATTGCCCTAAAACATTAAAGCGACCATCAATCACATGTGCTGTAACCAAACTACTTTGCTTATAATTATAATTGGAATAAGTCCACACATTTTATCCTATTCTCTAATTATTTTGGCATATCAAGTATAATGTCTTTTGCGAGATTTTCATTTATTGTATAGGAATAACAAAACTTCTGTATTATTTTCAAGATATCATGAAAATCCTAAGCACACATATTCAGCAAATTCATTCTACAATCGCAAGACACACGAACCAAATCTTTTTCTTGTAGTCCTTAATTATGTAACATTATTGCATGTCAACTTGTTCCTTATCATTGACCACGCTGCATCTGCGAAATAAGTCATTGCACTACTAGATTTTCTTTCAACATTACTGGATTTCAGCAGAATCGGGAATTACGATCCAGAACGAAACAACGCTCCTCAATTTGTTCCATTGTAGTAAAATCATCCATCGCTGCACAAGAGTTCTTGGGAATTGTCTTTGCTCTCTTTTTCGTTACCCCTAGCCGAGCTTCATATGATGGCAAATGTCTTTCCCAGGATAAGCACACGCCTCGGAGCTACGTTAGTCTTTACTCCGCCATTGCAAACACCTTCCCGAGAACCAACAGGACAAGTGCACGTGGTGTCATACAACAGTCGGGCTGGTGATATTTCAAAAGTGTGACATTCCTCGAGCAGACAAAATTGGACTTGTATTTCACTCCATTTGTTTGATCTCACACTCCGGTTTTCATTCACAGCTATCCGTAATTGGAACATCAGTTAAGCGGGTAGTGCATTTACCTAGAGCGGACCCCACGGGTCGATGCATTATCCTGGCGAATGCTTAATGACTTTCACCCCTCTGTTTCCGTGAAGTAAAGAGGTCGTGGGAAACGGGTGCACCTGTAGCCGTATTATTGTCGCCGGTTACGAACAAGCTTCATAAATTATATTAGAATAACTCTCCGTCGCGTCGCGTGCGTTGAAGCGGGTGTTCATTCAGTCGGTGAGTTTCCATGATTCAACCAACGATTATGGAATATTTGATTCACAAGGACGGACGGACGCGCAACGCACGTTGTTTGCTTCAGACATTAACTCGTTAAAAGAATCTAACTATGTACACATAATCGATTAGTAGATATAATTCAGAATTGTGACCATATTAGTCCCATGCGATTTGGTTTAAGCCTTCAAGTATAGATAATGGAAAATGTATACCCCTGGAAACTAAGCATATGCGGTATTTCGAAAAATTTCGTTTCAGGTGGTTCGAAACGAAATTCCGCGGAATTTCGCGGAATTTGAGCAAGGCGAAATCTAATTTCTTGATTTCGTTTCGATTCGTAAAATTGCAAAAAATTCGCTAGAAAAAAACTAGCTTCTAACGAAATTTAACGGAATTCCGCGGAATTTCGAAACAAATTTAAACTTGAACCAGACTTTATATTATCAAAAATTTTGGCTGCGCTGCTGAACAAAATCGTAAAGTTGTTTTCAAAACTTTAGGTTATATTTTTTTTTCTATTAACGCTTACTACATAACCCCAAATTTCAAATGACCATAACTCTGTGAAAAATCAACCGATTTCAACAGTGTTTGACTGGAAAATTAATCAAGTTTTGGAAAACTGTTTCAAATCCATGTTCAGACCGCTGGACACCGGAGATAATCCGGATTATTTGAGGGCATGTCAAAAATGCTATTTTTTGAGCGCTTGTATTTTTTGCTTGGGTGAAATGTTGACTCTTTTTATATTTTTTACATAAACTAGAGCTCTTCCTGAGTTGATTGATATATTGATGTCTCAGATCAAACCTGAGATAGGCAGCATTCTTGCACCAAGTGGTTTCCTGAGTTTCTGAGCAAATATTTAAATCACAATTGTCCTAGACTACCGCCAAACGTATATTTGTCCCATGTTTAATAAGATTTTCTATGTACATGGGACAATCATGCATGGAACGGCAGTAGAGGTGTGTGCCGTTCCAAAAATCGTCGGTGGCGACAGCGCATAATGGTCCGATTCGTCAAATTTCACGACATAATTCGATAACTCTAAAACCATCAGTGCTAGAGTTTTTACGTTTTGAGACGAAATTATCTACAAGAAAGTATCTATTTTTCGTGTAAGTTCTCACTAAAGTGGCCCTTTTGTGACGAATTTTGTGAAATGTATTTTTTTAATCTTTCAAATTAGGGGGTTGTGCAGTTCTACAAACTTGTAGAAAATTTAATTCTAAGCATTTTTGCTAAAATAATATTAATTTTATCTCATACCGGTAATGTTTTATGACAAAATTACTAAATTTAGATAGGGTGGTCCCGAAAAAACAATTTTTAGCTTCTACTTTTTTCAATTCAAATTATTTTCAAAAACTGTCAAGACTCAAATTGCATCATTCATATTTGAAATAAATTATCCTCTTCATTTTCCAAAACCATAGAAAAGGTAATAATTAGAGGATTTAAACGTCACTCTTTGAAGTTCATATCTTATTCGGAACTTCAGGCAGTATTTGGGCTATATCATTGAAATATTTGTCATTTCTTCAATTATCTGTGTTTAAAATGTATGCGTCCCTAACAAAATGAGCATGACGATAGTGCATTTCATAGTTGCTACTCCGTGTTGACCGAACAATCGCAATTGCATAGGGAACCAATGGATGGAAGCGTGGAACTTAATTACTCAATGTGCACAGTCCGGGAGCTGTAGTGAATAATCGATAACGGCGCTGGCCACGCCCTAACGGTCTATCGGGGATGGGAAGGAATTCCCAAGCAACCAGAAGTTCGGATAAGAAGGGCTATTTTGGCTTAATCAGCTCTCATTTTAAGTAATTTTTTGTATGGTGGAAGCGTAAAAGTGAACTTTAAAGTTCCGTTAAGGATTCTTGGAACTTGATGCGAACCATAGTGAACCAATTAGTTCGGTTAAGAGTAAATTTAAGTAAAATCTGAACTTCTGGTTGCTTGGGTTGATGATGCAATCACTCGCCCACTACAAGCCGAGAACACCTTTGCACTTGTTACGAGTTCATGTGGAATTTTAGTGGAATCTGGGGTCAGGTTTTATGGCAGAGGTTCGTCTTGGTTAACGAACGCTTTGTTGAATTTGTTTTTCTACTAGGAAACAAATACCACATTCATGAGTGCTTCCCCATTTGACCTTATTTTTCTCCAATTACCCTCTCCGATGGAACATCGGAAAAGCACGTCATTTCTTCAACATGGGACATTGGTGACGGATATTCTATGACATTGATAAGGGCCGTCCATAAACCACGTAGACTCTTGAGAGGGGGGAGGGGTTTCAAAAAAGTCTACGTAAGTCTAAGTGTTCCCTTGATAACCAGTAGATCCAAGAAAGGTAATTTACCTTCCTTTTCCTCCTCGTGGGTGAATTTGATGTCTTTATGCACGTTGTTTATCGCTTCCAATATCCTGAGTAGATCTTTCCGGTTGATAATGCTGAAAATGTCGTCCACGTATCTCCACCATTTCTCTAAGCGACTTGCTGGCCACAGAACAAATGTAAACAAGCTGGAAAAATTGTTAAACGATGCCCATACAAATACTGAAGCAGCTAAAACGTCTCTAGTCGAATCGACGACTGCTCTTATCCAGCACTGTATTGACCAAGACCACAGATTCAACTTCGAACGTACACAAATTATAGACCACAGCTACAAATCATCCACACTTCCATTTCTGGAAATGTGCCATGTAACAAACACAAACCACACCGTCAATAAGCGGACAGACGTAGATAGATTGAACACAACATACGCCTCTGTTTTGCACCATATCAAGAGTATAGAAGAGATTAAGAGAGGAAAACGAAACAACCAAAATTTATTCAGATAGGGCATCAAGGCTACCATTACGGGAAAAAGGGGGTTTGCAATGAGGCGGTATCCGAAAGAAAATTCGCGTTATATGTTTGTGTCAATGTTTTTGAAATTGTGTGTTATCGAAGTGTAAGTTAGTTTTTAAATGTTTGGATCTGTTGTAATTAGTTCAAATTGAGTGTTATAATTATCTAAATTTCACAGTATGTTCCAGAAAAATCCATACCAGACAGTTAATGTTAGACTAAACAATATACTAGGAACAAATACCATATTGTAAGTTAACAATTTGACACATATTTATAACACATAACTAAGTACCCAATCAATTATAGTTTCCCCTGATGAAGACACCATCCCCGTGTCGAAACGTCGAATAAATATACATCTTGTTTCAATAATTGAAGACTGCGTAGCCGTCCTTAAAATCGAAATAAAATATACAGTCGATTTCTCAATAGTTCACTATCACAGATTTTACCTGGAAATTCTTCTATGTTGAGCAGGAAAATTCTCTATAAAAACTTTCGATTTTTTTTTAAATTTCCACTCGGATTTTATTGCAAATTCTACTAGAATATCTTTTGATTTTTGACAGGAACTTCTATAGAAACGGCAGGCAATTTTTGAGAATTTTCACGGGAAATTATGTCATACTTCAACGGAAAATTCTTTGGAATTTACAAAGGAAGCATTTTGGAATATCTAAGAAAAAGTCATTTGAATTTCCAAAAGAAATTCTTTAAAACTTGTAAGGGGAATTCTCCGAAATTTCCGCGAGAAGCCCTTCAGAATTTCAACTGGAGATTTTCTAGGAAGTCCTTGGAAAACTTTGCTTAATTTCGGTTATTCTTCGGAATTTTCGCGAGGAATTCTTTAGACATATAAGCGAAACTCTTCGGAATGTCCATGGGAAATTATTAGAAATGTTATGGCAATTTATTCGGGAGTTCTAATGCAAATTCTTTGGAATTATTGATGGAAAATCTTTGGCATTGCTATAGAAATTGTTGAAAATTTCCACGAGAAATTATCTGAATTTCCCACCAAAAACTCTTTGAGTTTCCACAAATGAAATATTTGCATTTTTTGTAAGAAAGCTTTTATAATTTTCACAAAAATTTATTCGAAATTTTGACGAGAAATTCACCAAAAATCTCAACTGAAAATTCTTCACATCGCAAGATACATACTCATGCAATGGCGGGAATAGAAAAGCTTGCAATTAATAACTGAGGAAATGCTAATATGTAGAATACTAAGTTGAAAAGCAGGCCAAGTTCCAAGTTCAAACTGAAATCGATCTAGAGTGCGACCCGAAATCAACTAAACGGCCTACAGGTCACAAAAAAAACAACCCGTAGATCGGACCGGTTCTACAATAATAGAAATTCGTTCTTGGCTGAAATATACGAGATACAATAAAGTGTGCAAGAATCAGAAGCACAAAGAATTGCAACACTCTGGGCTTCCCAGGTTGCGACGAATTGAGTCCTCACATCTTCAATGTTATAGGACGAAACTTTCTGGATAATAAGTATTGGAATTTGAAATTCAAACGGCTACTATCCACCAAATCTGTGGCATAACGGAGTTTAAGACATCTTTCAGGACTTTCATAAGTTCCTAAGGAAGGATAATCTTAAATAAATACGATTTTATCTGAAATTCAAGCTACTGGTAGTATATTGGACTTCTTGGAAATATAAAAGATTTATGCTTCAGCTATTTAAACAGCATCCGAAGAACGTAATTTTGTACAATAATTTATCTACTCATTAACACGAAATAAACTACCCGCTGCACTTTCATGGTACCGTTGGGTTGTAATTAGGTTGTTCTCACTAATTAGCTACTATGCTTGTTGAACATTCGCTGAAGCTAACGATGACTACCACAGCATTATGCGTTTTTTGTCGAGAATGATGTAAATCCATATGCAGCGCGCAATCGACGTTGCTGTGGGAGGAATAGCAACATAATACAAAATATCAACTTATATGTGTACTATTAATAGCATGCATAGATAATGCATTCGAGGAATGATGAGCTTTAGCAACGCAAATAAGCGAATTCCAGTTACTTCACATAATAGAGAAATGAACATCATTGAATTCTGGTACATATCATATTTAACCAGGAGATAAATCAGCCGCGGGCTGAAAATCCCTTGAATAAAAAAATGAGAAAAAAAAGCTTGAGTCATCCACCTTTACGACCATGCTTTACAGCCAGAATATCGCTTTCAAATATACCGTAATTTGGGGGAACATTGATCATTTTTTAATTGTTTTATAAATAGGGTATCTGTTCCTATATCAATAACAATAAGGCAATGCGCATATGAAATGCATTGATTTATCACTCAATAATCAAGAAACATGAAAATAATTATGCTCGGCTCACGTCATTTTTAATTGAAAACCATTTGGTAACTTCAAAAATGAAATTTTTATCCCATTATAGAAGTATTTAGCTAAAAAACATCATCACCGCCATGCACCTATTTCAATAACATTCGTAAATAGTTAATCCTATGCCTGTACCTATATCAATAATACTGTTTCCAACATAAAATACACACACTATTACTTGTGTGTATACGTAACGATATGATTACAGTGATGCCGAATTTTTCAATGTTTTGTATTTGAGTTGAAATACAATTACAAAATTGCAGTTTTTGTTGTAGTTTTCCAACTTATCAGTTTAATTTTATGTTTGTCATAGCTTATATTTTATAAACCTTATTTTATAAACATAAGAGTTGAATTTCACAATGAAAGTTCATTCAAGCATTTTTTAAATAAAAATGTTGGTTGGCAACCCTTGCAGATACTGCCAGCCATGTAAACAGTTTGGAATACGGACAAGGATAATTGAGACATTGTTCGAAAGAAACCTATTAATAAGTGAAAATGTGATGTGCTTTATGTGTTGTGAAGTGAATTTTGAAGGAATAGAATTGCCTGCAATTGAGTGAAAAACATCGTCTTGAAAACAGATGAATCTGCTAGTAACAATCGAGCAGTGCACCAAACCAACATCTCAGAGGTAGGAAAATGAAAATAAATGTGTTATATGTTTTTGTTTGAAATAATTTAAGTCTTGTGAATTAAAACATAACTCAAACAAAATCTTGAATAATATTCCAAACATTCGAAAATGTGTTCCATCCATTATTGTGTACATACGATGTGAGAAATTGTAAATATATTAATTTTTTTTTGGTTTATCGACGGTTGGGATGAATATACGAGCTGTTATTAATATGGAAACAGATACCTCATTTCCCTCGTAAGTGAAATCATAGCTTTTTTCATATTTTTAAAACGAGTACTACTGCATGTAGAACGTATAAGGCTGTTGTTCTTGATTATTTGATAATTTCAAACTTGTTTTAATAATGTTCTGAATTGATTTTTTTGATTTTTCAATTTGGGAAAACTTTAATCAATCAGTTATCTATAGAGCAAGCGTGTGCAAACCCCTTATAGTTGAAATCTCTTACGCTGAAGCGAGAAAGACATCATCACCGCTAGTGGAATTATCTGGTTTTTCAACAATATAAATCAAAATTTTGAAACAAAAACTATGGACTAACCAAGAAAATAAGATTGCATATCACATAACTATAGGTACGAGCTTAATTTTTTTTGTTATTATACACAGGATTTTGTTTTTACACGATTTTTTTTCGCTCGTATTTTTGATCATGTGACTTCAATTTGCCACCAAACTCTTCGCAACATGTTTCAAAAAATCCAGAATAAATCAAAGAAAATCTGATGATAATTAATATACGTTAAACATTTAGGATGAGTGGAAAATTGAGAAAATGTAAATCGCGTAAAAATAAAATCCAGTGTACTTGTTTTGAGTGCTTTTTTGGTAGCTTGCTGTAAGTTCAAATATTAATGTTGATTATATTGTTCAAGTTTTGGCCTGAAATAAATGGAAAACCATCCGAAGGTTATAGCATTCAGCAGCAAATTTGTTCAAGATTAAGTAATTGTGATAACTGGAAATAATATTTTATTCATTTCTTGAAAATGGTGAAACTGATCAATGTTCCCCCGGTTTACGGTTACTTTAAGTTAGATCATACAAAGTATATATACTGCATGTTAAAAAGAATAATATCTTGTACATAATTATGTACATATCTAAGATTTAGTATATGAAGTGGATACTAACATTTTGATATTTTTGATGGCAGTTTTTTGTAGTGTGGGATAGTTTGAAGGAATTAATCTTTTCGCGCATAAACTATCGATTCCTTGTTCAACCTTGTTTGTCACTCATATTCCATCTGTGAATAAGTGAAACCACTGAGTATGATTTCAAATCGACTACTACTAATGAAGCATTTGATCTTATCACTCTAATTTAATTCATCGTCAATGCCAGAAATCATGGCAGTATTATGCGTTTTTTTTTTATCATGCTAAGCGATAAAACCATTTGTGATGTGGCATTCAAAGCATCTCTTTTTATTAGCATTACATCCCCCACTGGGACATTGCCGCCTCGCTGCTTAGTGTTCATTCAGCACTTCCACAGTTATTAACTGCAAGGTTTCTAAGCCAAGTTACCATTTTTGCATGAGGCTAACACGATGATACTTTTATTCCTAAGGCAGTCGAGAAAATTTCCAAACCGACAATTGCCTAGACCGGGACTTCGAACCCAGCCACCCTCAGCTTGGTCTTGCTTTATAGCCATGCATCTTACCGCTAGGCTGAGGAGGGCCCCAATTCAAAGCTATAAAGGAATGCAAAGCGTATAAATATGCATAATAAAGGTATGATTACTTCTGGAATCAAATATAATTATAATCCATTAATTTGTATATTCTTCCCTAACCCGGGCAGAAGCCATGAATAGAATAACAAAACATCATATGAACTTGATTGATATAACAGATAAAAGAACAGGCAACAATATCAAAAATTTACACCGAAATGCCATTTTAATATCAAGATATGCTATGGATAAGAACAAACTAATGGCACATGATAGTATTGTGGGTTTCGTGGCCGTGCGTGGCCGTGGGCGACGTCCAACGTCTTGACGCATGTGCTAGGAAGTGTGGGTTCGATTCCGCCCCGGAAAGGAGGAAACTTTTCGTGATTGAAAAACTTTCCAATGGTGCACTGGGTGTTATGTGTCCTGTCCGTTGTCTCATAATACGTGTTAACACTTGTTCAGTGTTCAGTCTGTACGACCTCTGGTCGAAGACGGTGTTCCTGTTCCTATTTTAGATCAAACTATTGATATTGAAGACTGATATTTTATCTCTTATATCAATCATGTCCATATCTCATTTTGCAATCTAATGAACATTTGATATTGTTGAGCTATTTTTAATACTCGTGAAGATATACACCGTGTCCATTATATTATCATACACTTATTCATCTCGTCGTAGTGGTAAAGTTAATTGCATACGTGACAAGCCACCTTTTGTTTTTTATCGAGAATGGCGATGCTTTCTATTATAAAACGGAAGTGTTACAAAATGCCGTTAGGTCAAGCTGGGAGAAAATATACGGAAGTGACGATTTCATGGTTCAGAAGCTCGAGGTGGCTTCTTATGCACTGTAGTTGGGCCAAAACTGCTAAATGGTCTCCCAGTTTACCTGATGCAAACTTCTTGGCTTATTTTATGTGGTCATACATGAATCTGTACCATTTCGTCGAATGACATTTAGTCGAATGAAATTTGGTCGAAAGGATATTACTTCGAATGAACATTTAGGCTGTGAACCATTCCACCGTTTCGTTTAACTTTTAGTTAAAACTTGACAGTTCGATTGCTATTTTCCCATCGTGGGTAACATTTTACCCCGAAGCCGACCCATTTGAGTTTTGACAGATTGATAGTTATTTGGAACAAAATGGATTTGGCGCCAATTTGCTCGCGAACGAAGTTTAACTATCGAACTGTCTAATCTTATCAAAAAAAAATCCTTGTTGAGCTCCCCGACGGAAGGGCGGGGGAGTTAGATTGCGTAAAAAAAGGTAGTGAGCAAAAAAACGAGACAAAACAGCAACACAAAAACGGAAATACTATGGAGATAAAAATGAAGCAAAGAAAATAAAATTTATGATCAAGTAAAAAATAAAACTAAATAATAATAAATTGATAAATTGGAAAAGGATTTAGATTTGATTACAATTCGAAAAAACGGGTTTGAACAAGACCTAGATGGATTGGAATTTCATTTAAATAGTATTGTATTTGGATTGGATTTGCACTAAATTTTTATTGAATTTGGATTTTGTTTGGCCTTGGATTGGAGTTTGATTGGATTTGGGTTGGATTGGGATTGGTTTTGGATTGAATTTCAGTTTGATTTGAATTGGATTTGAATTTAGATGTGGAAAGGATATGGACTCGATTGGAATCGATTAGGATTGTATTTGAAATTGATTTGCATTGGATTTTGTTTGGAACTAGATCGGAGTTTAATTGGATTTGGATTAGATCTGATATTGGATTTGGATATGGTTTGCATTGGGTTTTGATTTGATTTGGATTGGAATTGGATTTGGATTGAATTTAAATTGGATTTGAATAAGATTGGGATTTGTTTTGTATTGGATTTCGATAGGGTTTGGCTTGGATTTGCATTAGATTTGAATTAGATTCGGATTGGATTTGAATTTCGATTTGGATAGTATTTGGATTAGATCTGATATTGGATTTGGATTATGTTTGGATTGGATTTGCATTAGATTTTGATTGGTTTTGGATTGGATTTGGATTAGATTTGGATTTAGATTGGATTTGTAACGCATTTGAATTTGAAATAGATTTGGATTGGAGGATGAGAGTTGGACTGAATTGGATTGGATTTGATTTGGATTTTGTTTGGACTTGGATTGGAGTTTGATTGGATTTGGGTTAGATTGGAATTGGTTTTGGATTGAATTTGGATTTGGATTGGATTTGAAATGAATCAGGATTGAATTTCATTTTGATTTGGATTGGATTTGAATTTAGATGTGGATAGGATGTGGATGAGATTTGGACTGGATTGGAATGGATTAGGATTGTAATCAAAATTGATTTGATTTGAATTTTGTTTGGATCTAGATCTGACTATGATTGGATTTAGAGTAGATCTGATATTGGATTTTGATTTGGTTTGCATTGGGTTTTGATTTGATTTGGAAAATATTTAAAATGGATTTGGATTGGGATTGTATTTAGATTGGATATGAATTTAGATTTGGATAAGATTTGGATGGGACTTGGACTGGATTAGAATGGATTAGGATTTCATTTTGAAATTAATTTGGATTGGATTTTGTTTAGATTTGGATCGGAGTTTGATAGGATTTGGATTAGATCCGATATTGGACTCGGATTAGGTTTGGATTGGATTTGGATTGGATTTATATTGGATTTGAATAGGATTGGGATTTGTTTTGGATTGAATTTGGATCGGGTTTGTAATTTGGATTGAATTTGGCTTGGATTCGGATTAGATTTGAAATGGATTTGGATTGGATTGGGATGAGATTTGGACTGAATTGAATTGAATTTGAAATGGATTTGGATTGGATTTTGTTTGGACTTGGATTGGAGTTTGATTGGATTTGGGTTGGATTCGGATTGGTTTTGTATTGAATTTGGATTTGGATTGGATTTGAAATGGGTTTGGATTGCATTTCAGTTTGATTTGGATTGGATTTGAATTTATATTTGGATGAGATTTTGACTGGCTTAGATTGGATTTTGATTTGCATTACATTTGGATTGGATTTGGATCGGGTTTGGTTTGGTTTTGCATTAGATTTAGATTGGTTTTGAATTGGATTTGTAAGGCATTTGACTTGGATTCCGATTGGATTTGAAATGGGTTGGATTTGAATTTATATTTGGATGAGATTTGAACTGGATTAGAATGGATTAGGATTTGCATTAGATTTGGATTGGATTTTGTTTAGATTTGTATCGGAGTTTGATAGGATTTGGATTAGATCTGATATTGGATTCGGATTGGGTTTGCATTAGGTTGTTATTTGTATAGGATTTGGATTATTTGGATTAGATCTGATATTGGATTCGGATTGGGTTTGCATTAGGTTTTTATTTGTAAAGGATTTGGATTACACTTGGATTGAATTTACATTGTATTTGGACTTGATTTGGATTGGACTTAAACAGAATTCTGATTAGAATTGTAGTGCATGGAATCGGAAATGGTTTTGAATTAAATTTCATTTTAAAGTTGTTGACTTCGATTGTAGTGTTAATTTTAGAGATTTTTCGGCTATGCAGTCTGGTTTATTAGAACATTTTCTTTAATTTTGCCCAACGTTTCGACATCGGGTTCGATGTCTTCTTCTGGGAAAAAATTTTGATTGCTCTTTGTTAAGTGCGAATTTAAAAATTTGTTCTAATAAACCAGACTGCATAGCCGAAAAATCTCAAAAATTTCATTTTAAATAAGATTTGGTTGAAATTTCTTAAGTTTTAAAAGATTTGTATCAATTATTAAAATTTAAGAGTAGAGAAGGGGAAAGATGTGGTGTATAAGATTGATGTTATGTTTGACTCTGAATTTGTATACATTGTATTATGGTTGAACTTGTATTGTGGTAAATACTACAAACTTGAATGACTCCAAACCATTGATTGTTATTGAGCAAAAAGCATTTTGAAAAAATTTCACAACATTTTAGTTGAGTAGAAGTGTAAAACGGAAAGCATATTGAATAAGTAAGATTATGCGTGTAGTCGACTGAATGTGTCATTGATGACAGGCGATGATCGATCAAAAAAAAAGAAATCCAACCTAAAATCGAATAACGAAGAGGCGTTCGGGGGCTCGATATTAATCAGATGCGGGTGGTTTTTGAAGTAACGCTTTACTTGAGAACTAACCAACCAGTCTGTTGATTATTATTGAGATGAAGGCACGTTGTTGGTGATTCTTGTTATCGAGGCTTGAAATCCCGATTGATTCACTACAATATGGTTGAATGGACATTTAGTCGAAAGGACATTTAGTCGAAAGGAAATTTGGTCGAATGAAAATTTAGTCGAATCACAGACAAACAGACATAACAATCGTAGAACTCGCATTGTTCGCTGATTTACTGGTCAATTTAAATATTCATGAGTTGACATTTCGTTGAATGAAATTCAGTCGAATAAAAATGATTTTCTTATTATTTTCAATGAAGAGTATCACTCAATATTTATACAATAATACAATCAGTATAAAATTGTCTTCCAACCATAACTCGTTAATTATTGGCCTAGACTTTAATTTCGACCAAATGTTCATATGACCTAATATCTATTCGACTCAAGTCTAATGACGAAACACCATTCGACTAAATTTCGTTTGGACAATATTGGAGCAATAATTATGTTAGTTTAAGAAACACCGCAAAAAATCAATTATTTTTTAACTGTTATTGACTAGAGTTCTTTTCTCTCAAATATCCATTCGACTGAACGACATTAGACTAAATATACCAAGGTTAATAAATCGAAAATCCGCTTTCGACCAGGGAGCAGGGTTATTGTTAACCACGGAGAAATAACCATCGAACTGTCAAATTTTAACTAAAAGTTAAACGAATCGGTGGAATGGTTTACTGCCTTAGTCGAAATTTACGAGATATCGCGGGGTTAGGAGGAAGATATATCGAGGCGATACTAAGGTCTTTTCTTCGAATAGTCACCTGACATGCGACAGCTTCGGTGCCAGACATCGGCGCAAGATCGACTCTGTAGAAGGAGTATTGTTTTTTGATCCCTAAAAGCACCCCTCCATATCGATTTGCCCGATCACGGCGGATTATGATGAAATCAGGAAAATGAAGGTTCACATCTGGTGTTAACCAAGTTTCACATAGGGCAAAAGCATCGCATAGTAATTTGTTAACTAAAAATTTGAAAATATCTAATTTTGGAAAAATACTTCGACAGTTCCACTGTAGAATCGAAATCATGTTACCCTTATTGACTAAGTTAGTAATGGAAGGATACAAATGACTCGAGGAGCGGCATTTTTGAAGCCAGCTGCTTCAGGAGAGGAGTCAGAATAGGAAGAACAGTTTTGATCATGTTTTTCACGGGGTCGGAAGCATCAAAGAAGTTGAGGATGAGCTCCACGATGCCAGAAAGTGTGAACATTGGAGCGCTCGGGAGTTCTTCTGCTCGCTCTCTATGCTCTCTTTCCTACTGAGAAATCGCAAAAATTGGGGCATCTGGATTTTAGATGCTTCCGGAAGCGGTGGAAACTCTCGATCATCCCGATGTGAAACCACAAAAGTTGAACGTTTTTGAGTATTTCCACCCGCTTTGAATTTGACCATGTTGGATTGGGGCTCACTTTGAGGCTGTTTCTAGGCTTTTTCGAGGGTCGCTGGCTCTGTTTTATTCTCTTCCTCGTTGAGCCATTGAAAACAAAGGGAGCCCCATTTCCAACCTCGGAGTCAGAGCTACCTTGATCATCCAAAGGGAGAGACGAGTAGATGGTGTCAGAATCAACTAGAGAAGCGGCCCTCCTCAACATTTCGAAGTAACTTCGCCGAGAACGCTGCTGAAGAGATCACTTCTGGTGGATTCGCTGCTGTATGTACGTTGGGCAAGCTTCAAGAGCATGTGGAGGGCTTTCGTTACAATAGACACATTTCGGTGCCGTCTTGCACGCGCCCTCCACATGCTTCTCTCCGCATGATGCACAGCGAGGTTTATTGCAGCAGTACTGAGCGGTGTGGCCCAGCTGCTTGCAATTAACACAATTCATCACCTTCGGTACATACAGCCGAAGAGGTAGACGAAGTTTGCCTATCACTACGTAGTCAGGCAGTGCGGACCCGGAAAAGGTGACGCAGAAAGAGTCAGACGGGGAATAAATCCGCTTCTCTTCCTCCTGCGACACCGAATACATTTGTTTGCAATCCAGTATCGCAACAGGAGGCAAAGAAACGACGACCGAAACCTTGTTTCAAATCGTCGCATGTCATACTTCCCTCCGTCACCACCCCCGCGATCTCACACACTGCTGACGGAAGATAGACCTTATATTCGAGAGTGAAAAGCTCGCAGATGGCAATCTCGTTGACCTGTTTGCGATCAATGATCGTGACGCGAAGTTTAATGGATCCAACCATGTCAGTGGTCGTGACAGACGAGAATCGCTTTTCCGGATCTTTGCTGATCTGGCTGATATTCAAACGTTTGCCTTTGGGTCGAAAGAAAACAACATACGGCCCACTAGAGTCGTGAGGGTAGACCTTGGGACGGGGGCTCGTAAAGGAAATTTTAACGTTGCTGGTGTCCATTTCGTTTTGGTTTGGAATTGGAACACCCGAATGCAACAAAACATCTAACATGGAATACGAAGTACCCCCGCCAACTTCGCCTTAGCGCATTGCGGACACGAAATGCGCCGCTGCAACGAGGCACAATCTATTTTAAAACCAAACAATTATCACAAGGACTGAAATAAAAGACACATACAAAATAATGAGTAAAAGACGAGTAAAAAAAGGAGAAAAACTATTCCAATAAGATGGAAGAGAGAGGGGAACAATGAGAGGGAGCACAAGTAAATACTTGCGTTCACACTGCTGTGTCGCCGGCTAACGGTTCTGGCTGGATGGACACTCGCCGGTGCGTAGTGCGGTCGAAGCGAACCACGCTGTTGTTGGTGTTCTCGCCGCAGACTACACTGCAACTGGGTGGATGGATGGTGGCAGAACGGCAGCGTTTTTGTTGGTGGAGACGCACGATGGATGATGACTGTCGGCGTGGGGCGATGATGCCTGCGCCTGCGATGGGCGCCGAATAAACTGCAAAATTTTGCGTTGTCTTGCAAAAGCTACGAAATGGCTACTTAACTGCTTCAGCTAAGCACCACTTCCACTCAAGCACCACCTAACAATATTTGTTGCAGAAAAACAACGTAAAATGTTTTTCTTAGCGAAAATCAGAATATACAAGTTTCTATATATTTTTTATTTTTCATTATTGGCCTTTAGCCCCAAACGCAATTCAGTCAAATCTTGCCGTTTTCGTCGCCGTTCCGCTGCATTGCGTAGATGTCTATTCAGACCATGTTCCGCATTTGAGCTTGATGTTGCAACATTTTATCAATTCATATTATCCAAACTAATTTTAAAAGTGCGCTTAGCTACATCTGACATGAATAGATTTTTCTGAGAAATTATCGATCGTTTGTAAAACAAAATCAGTTTTATCGTAAAAATTTAAACTACCATCGTGTTTCTCAATCAATGGTACAATATTGTTTTCTAGCTTTTTAGATGGATAGTTGATGAACAAATTATACTTTCCTGCATTTTTCATATTGTACTGACAAAAATTCTATCTCTACACACTCTAGTGCTATACGTACCTATAACCCTCTGAAATGTCGAATCCATGTCATTATTTCTTTGTAAGTAACATCGAATCCTTGTCATGTCTTGCGAAATGCCAAGCACCAGTTAAATCCTCTTAAAATTTCCATCCCATAACAAAGGGGAGATGTTTCACAACTCATTCGAAAGATACCGTAAATTGGAGTGACATTCTATTGACATTGATGTACGGAGCAACATCAAATTAATTATTGATTATAAGTTTAGGGGGGTCCCGTAGCGTAGTTGGCTACACGTTCGCCTTATAAGCGGATGGTCATGGGTTCGATTCCCAGCCCCTCCACCAATCCCTTGTCATTCGCCTGAGGTGCAGCCCAAACGGTGGCGTTTTGGGGTGCGCGTCTTACCGACACGGCTGCCCGATGACGACTGACAAATTGTTCTTCTCGGAGGCATTCCTCCAACGTACCCGGATAAACGGCAACCGAACAATGCAACGAGCAATTGGATACACGATACGGACAAAAGGGACACAATGGACTCACGATGAGATGGACCCGGCAATGATAACAACAACGAATGTCTAAAAATAGATTCTGTGTGGATTCTGTACAGCAGAATACCACAGTAGATCACGGCACAGTAGCGGTTAAGAAACACAGAGTGCCTACCAAATAAAGAAATGAATAAAAAAAAAATTGATTATAGATTTGGCCTAATCTGTTTCTTAGGGTAATTGTTTGGTTAAAACTTCGATGTATCAAGTTTTCTAAGTTGTAAATGAGTTATGACAAAACTACCGATGACACTCCATTTTACAGTATCCTCAACCTTAAGCCCCATCAACAAATAGAACATCATTTTCCAACTGCTTTTCTCGAATTACAGGAAGCAGCACAACTTTTGCCACACCATCTAGCGAAGGGAGGTAGAACCGCACCGGTTGTGTCAATAAGCCACCATAGACGAGCGGGAAAGCATCAAATAGGAGCGGCTGAATTCCCGAGAGTAACCACCATCGTAGCAGGCATCACGGTCAACCAACCCCCATGGCAACGCAAAGGGTTTGGACAACCGACGTTCATGGTAGCGATGGTTCGTATCTGCTTGCTCTCGTTAGGACATGTTTTGTAATTCTTCATTTCATTGTTTGCTTAGCAAGCTTTTAAGCTTTTCCATGTTATTGGTAATAATGTAGCAATTCCACATTAAAGATGATTGCTCATAATTTCGTAATATTTGGTACACTGAGGCAAATTGATGCCAAAAGCTCAATCGAATACCTGATGTAAATTTGTCACAAGAAATCAGCTTAACTTGAAAAATATTGACTAAGGAAAGATAATTCTGATCAAATAACGGTAGACTATATTCAAAGCCGGCTTCACTTCAAGACAACTGCTAGGTCGAAATTCACAATATATCGAAAAATCTAAAAATATATGAATTTGTTGATTTTTTAAAGTTCTTCTGCTGAAAACATTTGTATCAACACAAAAATATAGAAGTTTTTGATAAGAAAATTATTTTGAGCTTTTTAGTGGAATGTCTTCACTTGTCATAAGACGAGTTAGTACAATCCCATTGAATTCCACCACTTAATTGTATCTTGACAGATACGTATTTCGACCTCAAATGTAAGGCCGTCTTCAGTGTCTCGTACTTGACTCGACTTGAAGAAAATGATCGCAGCTTACACTATTTATACTATGCGTAGGTATAATAATTTATCTAGGTACTTATCTAGTTACATTTACTACGGTGTTTACTTCTACTCGCTTGTTTCGCTTAATGCTTAGGTATAAATTTGAAGAGCCAGGAGCTACCATTTCCTTGATCTTTATTCAACAACCGCGTTCGTACCTGTCGGTAGATTTCCAAGCTCTCAGCAACATCAAGTTTCCACGGAGAAGAGACATTTCTTAAAATTTTAATGTTTGATGTCGTAATTGAATGATTTTCCTGATATACATGTTCAGCTACCTTAGACCTAAACTCATAATTTAACCCCTTATCAGTTTCCCTCTTAGCCTTACTTACTTCTGCAATATGTTCTTTGAACCTTATATCTAACGATCTTTTGTTTGACCTACATATACTTTATCACACTGTGAACAATTAATTTGATAAACCCCGGCCTTATTTAACATTTCTACTCTATCCTTTGTGGAGCCCAACAGTGTCTTCAGTTGATTGCTTCTGCTGGAGAATACTAAATCGATGCCGAATTTCCTCAGTCGATGGCGTAGCTGGTGGGTGATGTGTCGATCATAGGGGACCGATACCCTCTTCAGCGGTTCATCGATCGGTGTCAGTGTTGTCAGTTCCGTAGGTTCCTCTGCTTCTTGTTGATGATTGCTTGTATTGTTCTTTCCTTGTATCCGTTGATCCTCGCTGTTTCCAAGATGTGTTGTAGCTCCTTCGTTTTTCCTTCTTCGCTCAGGGGAATCGTCTGCATCCTGTGGATCATGTGATGAAAAGCTGCCATTTTTGCTGATACGAATGATTTGATGTGTATGGGATGACTCTCATGGTGTTGGTGGGCTTCCTGTAGATTTCGAAGTCTAATGTTGCATTTGTTCCCTTGATAACCAGTAGATCCAAGAAAGGTAATTTACCTTCCTTTTCCTCCTCGTGGGTGAATTTGATGTCTTTATGCACGTTGTTTATCGCTTCCAAAATCCTGGGCAGATCTTTCCGGTTGATAATGCTGAGAATGCCGTCCACGTATCTCCACCATTTCTCAGGTAGTACTCCTTGTTCCTCTAGGTTGTCCTCCAAATTTGCCATGAATAATTCGCACAAAAACGGTGATAGCGGATTTCCCATAGGTGCACCCTTCGTTTGTTTGTAGAAGCTTCCACGGAATGTAGATACAATTAAGTGGTGGAATTCAATGGGATTGTACTAACTCGTCTTATGACAAGTGAAGACATTCCACTAAAAAGCTCAAAATAATTTTCTTATCAAAATGGCATCCAAGCGGAACGAGCGTAGTACTTTTATAGATTTGAAGAGGAGGATCGCAGGTATTCTTAAGGACGTGGCCTTCCTTAAGAAGTGCCAAAAGGAGAGGCTGACTCCTGTCAGCCATAGGATTAAGATGGGAGCTCACATCCCAAAATCTATCAGTAAGAGGGCGGAATCGGATTTGTTGAAGTTGTCAATCAAGGGACACTATGCCAAGCTAGAGAGGTTGAACTTGGAGTGCTACAACCTGCACCTCAAGCTGGCAAAGGAGAACCAAGACTCTTTCGACATATTCCTAAAGAAGGTACAGCGGGCCGAAGAATGTGAAGCGGACAGGAAGAGGAGACTGCACAAGAAGAAATTGACCATTCTACGAGGGAAATCAGCGACGGAAGGTAGAACGACCAACCCCACAGTACAAATGATCGAGGGATTCGTTGTTAACCGTTCTACACAGCAGTTTACGGAGGAACAATTAGCACACCTCAACAAGGGGTTAGGGTATGCGACAACCCAGAAAGCGGACATAGAGCAGATAATCGTGGATACTGAGACAGCGATTTCACGAAATGTTGATCAGCGGGACCTGAATAGTGTGAGAAACATCGTAGCAGACGCCATCAAAGTAGGACATCATGGGACATCGAACAAAGACGAGAGGAGGATTTTAAAGGAGTTGAAGGAGAAACCAGTTTACTACATGAAGGCGGACAAAGGGAACGCAGTGGTGATAATGGACAAAGAGGACTACGATGAACAGATGACGACAAAAATCAACGGAGGACCATACAGGCATTTGAGAGTGGACCCACTACCCGGACTAATCCGACTTACGGATAAAACGATAAAGGAATGCAAGACGATCATCGGAGAAGCCCGGGTTAAAATGACGAACCCTGTGTTACCAAGGATCAAAGGACTACCAAAGATACATAAGCCAGGTACAGAGATGCGAGAAATAGTTTCATCAGTGGGATCCCCTACACAAAACTTGGCCAAGTGGTTAGTCAAGGAGTTCCAGAGTATGCCGAAGCCGTTCCCCAGCAGATCAGTTGTAAACACCCAGGAGTTCACCAAGAGGATATTGGAATCAGGAAACATCGGAGAAGAGGACATCATGGTATCATTCGACGTAGCGGCATTATTCCCAAGCGTTCCAGTGAAGGACGATCTGACCCTTTAGGAGGATGGGGTAATACAATAACGGACGGATAGAGTATGGCGAGGAAAAGTAAAGATGTATATCAAGCTTGCAAGATTATGCATGAATGAAAACTACTTTACATTCCGTGGAAGCATCTACAAACAAACAAAGGGTGCATCGATGGGAAATCCGCTATCACTGTTTTTCATGGCAAATTTGGAGGACAACCTAGAGGAACAAGGAGTACTACCCGAGAAATGGTGGAGATACGTGGACGACATTTTCAGCATTATCAACCGGAAAGATCTACCCAGGATTTTGGAAGCGATAAACAACGTGCATAAAGACATCAAATTCACCCACGAGGAGGAAAAGGAAGGTAAATTACCTTTCTTGGATCTACTGGTTATCAAGGGAACAAATGCAACATTAGACTTCGAAATCTACAGGAAGCCCACCAACACCATGAGAGTCATCCCATACACATCAAATCATTCGTATCAGCAAAAAATGGCAGCTTTTCATCACATGATCCACAGGATGCAGACGATTCCCCTGAGCGAAGAAGGAAAAACGAAGGAGCTACAACACATCTTGGAAACAGCGAGGATCAACGGATACAAGGAAAGAACAATACAAGCAATCATCAACAAGAAGCAGAGGAACCTACGAAAAAACGAACTGACAACACTGACACCGATCGATGAACCGCTGAAGAGGGTATCGGTCCCCTATGATCGACACATCACCCACCAGCTACGCCATCGACTGAGGAAATTCGGCATCGATTTAGTATTCTCCAGCAGAAGCAATCAACTGAAGACACTGTTGGGCTCCACAAAGGATAGAGTAGAAATGTTAAATAAGGCCGGGGTTTATCAAATTAATTGTTCACAGTGTGATAAAGTATATGTAGGTCAAACAAAAAGATCGTTAGATATAAGGTTCAAAGAACATATTACAGAAGTAAGTAAGGCTAAGAGGGAAACTGATAAGGGGTTAAATTATGAGTTTAGGTCTAAGGTAGCTGAACATGTATATCAGGAAAATCATTCAATTACGACATCAAACATTAAAATTTTAAGAAATGTCTCTTCTCCGTGGAAACTTGATGTTGCTGAGAGCTTGGAAATCTACCGACAGGTACGAACGCGGTTGTTGAATAAAGATCAAGGAAATGGTAGCTCCTGGCTCTTCAAATTTATACCTAAGCATTAAGCGAAACAAGCGAGTAGAAGTAAACACCGTAGTAAATGTAACTAGATAAGTACCTAGATAAATTATTATACCTACGCATAGTATAAATAGTGTAAGCTGCGATCATTTTCTTCAAGTCGAGTCAAGTACGAGACACTGAAGACGGCCTTACATTTGAGGTCGAAATACGTATCTGTCAAGATACAATTAAGTGGTGGAATTCAATGGGATTGTACTAACTCGTCTTATGACAAGTGATAGAAGTTTTTCTTGTATTAAAAATTTGAAACGTCGTTCCAAAAAGTTTTCGTCAATCCGTCGTTATTGCTTTACATTTATCCAAAAGACTCAGAGATGAGTTTTTTCATTCGTAACTTTTAAAGAATTTTATACACTTTAAAAAGGGCCCTCCTTAGCCGTGCGGTAAGATGCGCGGCTACAAAACAAGACCATGCTGAGGGTGGCTGTGTTCGATTCTCGGTGCCGGTCTAGGCAATTTTCGGATTGGAAATTGTCTCGACTTCCCATAAAAGTATCATCGTGGTAGCCTCATGATATACGAATGCAAAAATGGTAACTTGGCATAGAAACTCGCAGTTAATAACTGTGGAAGTGCTTAATGAACACTAAGCTACGAGGCGGCTCTGTTCCAGTGTGGGGATGTAATGCCAATAAGAAGAAGAAGATACACTTTAAATGACAGCTTCCGCACTCCAGCTGATCTAGCCATGTAATCATGATTCCAATGATTTCTTAATCACAGTATTCTATATGTTTAAGCCTAGTATGCAGTTCTCAAGGAAAACGGTCAAGGAAAATTTCGAGTTATTACCAAAGGAATTTTGACAATTAAAAACAGTAGGCGAAAAACAATATATTTTCTGTGTTCATTCGTTAGTCGATTTGGTGGTGTTGCGAGTCAACCGGAGCAAATACAGTACCAAACGCAAAAGTTTCATGATGCCTGAGAGCTGCTTTATTCGCAACCGACTTTGTGAATCATTTCCGTTTTGCCCATCGGTGAACGGAATAGATTTGAAAGGTTGATAGCTTCAACGGCGTTTTGAAAATTATCGTGTTTTCGTAAAGGCAATACCACCGGTCGTCAGCTTCTGGAGCTGCCATAGCCGCGATATTCTGCTGTGTTTCAATCTAAATCTTTTTGCAGATTTTGTATCCAGCTCTATTTGAGGTAAGGCCGTCGCGGCTTCACTTCCGTTCCCTAATCGGGATCGGCTATCGGCAGTACATCGAGTGACTCCTGGTACTACACTGTTTTACAGCAGCGATGGCAACTTCTGGGAACGATGACTTCTTCTGTATTCCAATTGGTTACTCGTGACATATTGAAAAACTCCTTGCAACTCGAACAAAATCATGACTTCAAATGACCAAGCGCAGGGGTTTTTCTTCAAGTTATTCCAAAACAAAAATCTTGTGGATCGATGAAAAACGAATCAATTAGTGCAGTTACTAATTGCTAGTTTTTATCTCATTTCATTATACAAGAAAACATTTTTAAAGCAAGGGTACGAGTAAAACCATGGACAATTTTGCTGAGAAAGAGCATCTGTATTGAATAATTGAATATTTGTTCAGCTCGAATAACAAAATAAACAAATCACCGACCAATCCACTAAACAGTTTGGTTTAAGTTTCTTGACGAGCCTGGATCCAAAGGCGACCATCGACCAGCTCACTCCAAAGTTGGATTTTACTGACTTCTCTAGTTCGAGCAATGCTTTCTTACCATATTGACAAACTCACTCCGTTTTTTTTGACTCAATTATGCCTCCAACTTCTCAGACACAAATGGAAAAATGGAGTCCACGCTACGGCTACCGCAATCATCTATTGATGAACATCGCCTACGATCGCATATCAGTTCCACATGGATTTTAGTCATTTTCAAATTTGAACCTGTAATTGTCATATTTCTCATTCTTATTGTGACCGTTCAATACGAATATTTATTTGATTAGAAAATAAAAAAAAAAACCTTTTAGTTTGTCCCATATGCCAGTGTAGTCGTTGAGCTTCCGGATAAACTTCTGGGAGAAATTTTAGATTAGGTTAATTTTAGGGGGAATTTCTAGAGGAATTTCTGGAAATATTCCCAAAGACATTTCGGAAATAATTTCTGGCGACATGATCGCAAAACTTCCTGGTGGCATTCCTGGAGAAATTCCCACTAGAGTTCCAGGAGGAATTTCGGAAAGAATGCCTGGATTAATTCCTGATGAGTTCCTGGAGGAACTCCTAGAGAAGTGCTGGAGGATTTATTGAGGCAATTAGTGGAGAATTTCCTGAAGCAATTAGGTGACCTATTCCTGGAGGAGTTCCTTGAAGAAACCCTGGAGAAATTTCTGGAGGAAATCATGGAGGAAGTCCAGATAGCAGTGCTGGATAAATTCCTGGAGCAATAAGTGGAATTTTTTTTGGAGGAATTAGTGGATGAGTCCTTGAACGAAGTCCTAGGTAATGCTGGAGGAATTCTTGAAGCAATTAGTGACGGAATTTCTGAAGAATATCCTGAAGGAATTGTTGGAGAAATTCCCGCAGAAATGCCTAGAGTAATTCCCGGATTAATTTTGAAAGGAATTTCCGGAGCAATTATTGGAACAAGCCCTAAAGGAGTTCCTGGAGAAATTCCTGAAGCAATTGATGGAGAAATTCCTGAAGCCTTTAATAGAATTATTTCTGGGAGAGCTCCTGGATCAATTAGTGGAAGAATCCCGGGGCCAATTAGTGGAGAAATTCATCCTCCGAGAATTTTCTCTGCAAATTCCCCTAAAAATTCCTCCAGGAATACCCCCAGCAAACCGGGAATACTCCCAGGAAGAATTCCCGAAGGAATTCATGGAGGTATTTCTGGAGAAATTTCTGAGGAGGTAATCCCGGATGAATTCCTCGAGGTAATCCCGGAGGAAGTCCTTGAGACACTCCTGGAGGAATTCTTAGAAGAAATCTTGGGGAGAATATTGGAAGAATTCCTGGAGAAATTATAGGAGGAATTTGTGGAGGAATTCACGGAGGAATTCTTGGAGGAAATTCTGTAGAAATTCTTGGAGGAATTCTTGAAAGTTTTCATGAAGAAATTTTAAGAGAATTTCCCTGGAAAATTCCTGGAGGAATTAAAGAAGGAATTCCTGGAGGAAATCCCGGAAGAATTCTTGGAGAAATTCCAGAAGGAATTCCTGGAGGAAATCCCGGAGAAATTCTTGTAGGAATTCCTGGAGAAATTCTCGGAGGAATTCTTGGAGAAATTCCAGAAGGAATTCCTGGAGGAAATCCCGGAGAAATTCTTGTAGGAATTCGTGGAGAAATTCTCGGAGGAATTCCCGGAGGCATTCCTGAAAGAATTCTTGGAGGAACTCCTGGAGGTATTCCAGAGGAAATTCCCGGAAAAAATCCTAGAGGAATTCCCGGAGGAGTCCCTAGAAAAATTCCTGGAGGAGTTCCTGGAGGAATTCCCGGAGGAGTTCCTGGAAGAATTCCCGGAGGAATTTCCGAGAGAAATTCTGGAGAAATTCTTAGAGAAAATAGCTGGAGAAATTCCTGGAGGAATTCTTGGAAGAATTCCTGGAAATTCCTTCGGGTATTCCTCCGGAAATTCTTTCGGGAATTCCTCCGGAAATTCCTTCAGGAATTCCTCCGAAAATCCCTTCAGGAATTCCTCCGAAAATTTCTTCGGGAAACTCCTCCGAAAATTCCTGTACTTTCCAACATGAAATTAGGTTAAGGATGCACATAATACAAGTTCCATACACCATGCAAGAGTTAAATTTAAAGCGTATTGCATCCTATCTCTAATCACTTGTTCGAATTTACCACGTACTATAATTACTATATCATCTGCCAATCCTATTATTTCGAACCCTAGCGTTTCAAGGTTTGATAGTAGTTCGTCCACTAGTAATGACCACAATAGAGGTGAAAGCACACCCCCTTGTGGACAATCTTTTACTGTTCTAACCGTAATTGATGAATTTCAATGGCTACAAGTTATTTCCCGTTTTTCTAACATTCCAAAAACCCAATTAACTATACACGGTTAGAAAAAAGTACCTAATTTTAGGTACTTTTTTTCTCTTGCATCTCCCTCCCTCTTCCCTTTGTTGTCATAAAATGAAGAGCAAAACCACTCAACAAGGCCATTAAAGTGTGGGAGCCCAACGTTGAGTAATCTTATATTTACAAAAGTTGAGTGAAATTTACCTAACTTTTGGCTAGCTTCTATTTAAAATTAAGTATATTTTACTTAATATTAAGTGAATTTCACTTAACTTTAAGAAAAAATTACCTAATTTTGGGTTCCCACACTGAACCCCCGATTTGAGTGAAAAGTACCTAATATTAGGTACTTTTTTCTAACCGTGTAGACTCATCAAAGATACATTTGATCATCGCATTTTTCATTGAAGTATCAGAGGCATTGTCAAATGCTCCTTCAATATCAAGAAATGCAGCCAACAAAATCTTTTTGACATAAAAAGTTTTCTCATTTTTTGTTACAAATGTATGAAGTGCTGTTATTAGAAGCAGGCTATGGACGAACCCCTTCCAGTTGATGTGGGTGGAAGCGGAAATGGATAAAATGTGGTATTACATTCAAATATCACTGACAAATCGAATGCCATCAAGATACCCCGCGAAGAAAATTGATTTTGATAGTGACCATTCGTGTCCCGTCTTAGACGTCTGTGCTTTTCAAGACATTGGCTCAAAACCGAAGCATTATCAAAACACACTGGTGTGAAGAAAGCATCTCGCCCATCAAACATTGTATTTTTCACGCACGGAAATTTGGTGAGAGAATTCCATTATACACAATTACATTATATCCCATCATATACAATAATTTATATTAAAAAAAGTATATATATTGAAGCGATTGAAGCGATTTGGATAGGAAGAGTGGAATCGCCAACTTCCTATTGTTAACATCTCGTGGATAAAGGGCGGGCTCTTCTCCCCATCTATTGGGTCAATCTGGGAAACGAGGGCTAGATTATATTATTGTGTGTACGAACTTTCTTCTGGAAGGAGATTCTCTATTCATCCCGTGGATTTGCATAAGTGTCTCTGCTTATGGAACCACCCCACCCATTTTTGGCCCTTCATACAGGAGTTTGATGAAATACAAACAATAGTATAATCATGATCAATTCGTTTCCATATCTGAGGCCAGTGCTATCGGCAGGTGCCTTGCTACAATAGATGGTAGTATCATCATCATCATCATCAATGTATGAAGTGCTGTTATTGTCGATTTTCCATGCTGATACGCAAATTTGTACTTATTCAATGGAATCGAAACTAGATATTTTAATTTTATGTAGCCGTCAATGATTTTTTCCATCACTTTCAACATGAATGACGAAAGACTAATGGGTCTAAAAGATTTGGGACTCTTTTTATCCTTTTTATTGGCTTTAGGAATAAATACAACACGAGTTTGATGCCAGCTTTTGGGAATATAGTTCATCCTCAAGCTGGCTTGAAACATTTCAGTTAAACAGGGAATCAATATTTCCTTGCATTGTTGAATCATTATTGGACGGATTTCATCTGTACCTGGTGATTTATAAGGTTCGAATGAATGTACAGCCCATTCTACCTTTGCTTGAGTAAAAATACGACCTGCTAGATCTTGCATATCTGCCCTGGCCTTTTGCTGCGCAGTGCTTTTCGCAATTTCATCGGCTTCCCCAAATATTCTTGACCTGGTCTTTTCTTGCCAAGTATGAACACTCTTGGCAGTCGTTTCTTCACTCAAAACCGATAGAGATCCTGGGAAGTGTACTTGCATCATTAAATTCAAATTTTCTGTTGCGTTAGAAGTAAAACATCCATTATTATTATTGTTGAGGGTACCAAGACCATTACAATGATCTTTCGATAAAACTTTCTGTAACCTAGCTGCTACTGGAGTACTTTCAATATTTTCACAGGTGCGCCTCCAGTTTTTGCGTTTTGATTTTCGTAACTCTATATTATACGAAGTAAGAGCTTTTTTATAGTCATCCCACTGTAAAGTACGCTTAGCTCGATTGAACATTTTGTGAGCTTGTTTATTTAGATGTTCTAGACTGATATTCCACCAAGGGACATCTCTATCCGTTGATCGTTCTTTAATTGGGCAGCTGTTATTGAAGGCATGAATTATTCTATTTGTTCCTTAGTGATGAACTTAATTTTAAATTAAAAAATCACTTTAATAAAGACAAAAAAAAAAAAAATATTCTATTTGTTACTTGATAATTTTGTTACTGTATTTTCAAGATCCTCACATGTATTAATAGAGTTTTCATGAAAACTTCCCCCGGCCTCAAGGTTTATATAGAAGAGCTTCCAGTTTGTTTTCCTGGGAGTTTCCTAAAAGTCTCTTTAATGATGTCATTTATTTTATATTCGAATAGTATATGCCTGATCAGATAACGATATTTCATCGGAAACGTGCCAATTCTGTATTTTTTCTGAGATTGTATTACAACAAATCGTTAAATCCAATACTTCTTGTCTTATAGAATTCATGAATGTAAAATTATCACCTTGATTACAAATATCAACGTTATGTGAAGTTAGATACTCTAATAAACACTACAACACTACAATAATACTCTAATAAATGCTTGCACACTTGTTCTCTTATTGAACAAAACGGATGTGATGAAAATTGCGTAAAAAGATTAGTCACAAGATGAATTATCGCACAAATGTAGGGGCTGGGGGTAATATGGACATGCTAAGGAATCGCGTCATTTTCACGAGGAAAACGTCGTAATATTGGGAACCTAAACCACTTACGTTAATCTTGAATAGAAGCACTACGATAGCTTGAAGTCGATTTAGTGGAAAACTATCGGATTTTGTGATATTTGAGAATGAAAATCAGGATGAAAAAATCTCGTTTGAAAAGTATGCCGGTGAAATGGACATAGTGTGTGGGTAAAACGGACATGTTAAGAAATTAAGCTTAAAACAGTGAATTTAGTTGATGAATTGTATGCATAGGCTATAGATCTCTAAACTGAGCCTCTGTAAATAAAAATGTTGTATAATAATTAATATATGGTTAACTTAACAGCGTGTTAAGAGTCGTGATCGATGTGATCAGTTCATTAATTTGAAGTACTCAAACAAATTAATGTTTTATGTGTGTTAAACTGTGTTGTTAAAACCCAACTTTTGTTTATGTGACAAGTGATCATCGACTGTTTTAATTTACGTACATGTTAAGTGTTTTCATGTGCTATAATCTAGTGAAATCTACTGGACTTTGCTTTGGCCCGGGCACGATGCCCGTGGAAATAGATAGTGAAGAGATGGATGCTGAAACGACTGCAGCCAGCAACCAGCCGTGTGCTCAGTGTGCTCTGCCTATTGTTAACGAGAGCTCTTCTGTTGAATGTTTTGGCCAGTGCAAGTTGGCTATTCACGTCCACTGCTTACCGGGTGCGACCCATGAGGAGATTGAATCTCTGAAAAAGATTAAAAATGCGATGTTTGTGTGTGATGCTTGTTTGAGTCTGGCTGAATTTGACGACCGGCACTATGATAAACGATTGGACGAGATTGCGAATAAACTGAATGATCTCGCCGGTATAGCGGAAATGGTAAAAAATTTTGAACAGGTTATACGTAAAGTTGTACGTGAGGAAATAGTGCGTGTTAATGAACGGGGTGATAATAATAAGAACGAAAAGGATAGTGTTCCGCGGCGTATGCTAACAAGATCATCTGCAAAGCGAAGAAAAATTGATGAATTAGAAATACAAAGTGATGTTGTTGTTACACCAAAGATTAGTTTTGCTGAAGTTTTGAAATCAGACAGAACTAAGATACCAATGCAGTCTAGGGAAGAAAAGCGTAAACCAAATCCGGTTGTTGTTGTTAAGCCAAAAGCAGGTGTAAAAGTGGAAAATATCAGAGCAGAATTGCGAAAAAAAGTGGATGCCAGATGCCTCAATGTGAAACGGATTACAAGTGGTAAAGACGGTGAGGTAATGATTGCGCTGAATGATGAGAATAGTGTCAAAATTCTTAAAGAGAAGGTGGAAAAAAATATGGGTGGTCTGTACGATGTGAATGTGCGAGAAAATCTGAAACCATCTATAAGAATAATCGGGATGAGTGATGAGTTGAATGAACAAGAGCTAAAAGAAACTTTAGTTGAACAAAACGAAGCATTTGGAAGCCTTAAACATTTCAAATTGTGCAAAATGTACTGTAATGCGAAATTGCAGTACAATAACGTGAGCGCAATAATTGAATTGGATGCCGAAACGTTCGTCAAAGTAATGCAAGAAGAAAGGGTGAACTGCGGGTGGGATCGATGTCGAGTGATTGATGGATTGCAAGTGACTAGATGCTTCAAGTGCTGTGCATTTAACCACAAAAGTAAAGACTGTAAGGCAGAATCTGCCAAGTGCCCAATATGTAGTGAGAATCATGTAGCGCAAGAGTGCAAATCAACTAAAAAGGAATGCGCAAACTGCAAGAAAATGAACGCTGAGCGGAAACTGCGAATCGAAACAAACCATGCTGCATGGAGTGAATTATGCCCGGTGTATCAGCGACAACTGGAGAAACGTAGGAGTTTCGTTGACTACTCGAAGTAGCAATCAACGGATTCAGGACACCAGCTCAACCGACTGACTGGTCCATGTAAATTTTAAATAGTATATGTCCGCCCGAAGCAGACAAAGATACTGCACCCGCCCTCAATCGAGTGACCGCATTCCAGAATGAACCCGCGTACAACGACACAACGGCTTCCGGTGCATCGCTCGCTCAGTTCCGCCAATCTCCGCTTCCCGACGAAAGATGCACGATTTCGCATTTGTTGTTGTGTTGTCGTGTTGTTCCATCTCTTCTCGACTCAGGATTCCAGCTCAACCGACTGACTGGTCCAGGTAAAGCCCGAAGCAGGCGTAGATACTACACCCGCCCTCAATCGAGTGACCGCATTCCAGAACGATCCCGCAAACCTCGACGCAGTTCCTACTACAACTGATGCACCTCAAAATCCCAGCACTATGCACTCTCACATCAGTAACGTCAACGGGAGTTTGAGCATCTATTATCAGAATGTTCGCGGACTTCGCACCAAATTAGATGACTTCTTTTTGGCGGCAAACGAAAGAGATTACGACGTCGTTGTGTTAACCGAAACTTGGCTCAACGACGCCATACACTCAGCGCAGCTTTTTGGGTGCCACTACTCGGTGTTCAGAAATGATAACCATAAACCCGTGGTGGTGGTGTACTCATCGCAGTTTTGTCAAAATTCAATTGTGTTCGTGAATCTGCTGTCGCCAGTGACACTCTTGAACAGTTATGGGTTCGAGTCATTATGCCTGGATACATTATCAGCATTGGGGTTGTGTACTGGCCACCTGATCATATGAGCAATCTTGACGATATTCAACGCCATCTAGAATCTATCCAAACAGTTACTTCTACTCTTGGAGCTAACGACAAGGCGACGGTGACTACAATCAATCTGGGATTTGGTGGTTTTCGGCTGATAGTTCTTACCCGTCGGTCGATTTGGAACGTTCTCGCCTCTCAGGCGCCAGCTGCGCATTGTTGGACGGATTCAACTTTCATGGACTTACACAGATTAACTCTATCGTTAACTCAAATGGTCGAATACTTGATCTCGTACTGGCAAACGATTCAGTGCTTCCGAATTGCGCACTACATCATGCTCTTGAACCGTTAATACCTGTTGATATCAACCATCCACCGCTTGCATTGGAGTTATCGTATGTGCCGCCAATTACCTTTGAATCGGGACATGATTCGAGCAGTTAAGACTTCCGAAAAGCAGATTATTCCGCGCTACATGAAATGCTACTTGCAGTTGATAGGGGTTGCATGGACGCATTTAATAACGTCGACGATGCCGTGGATTTTTTCACCGATAGTATTGTTCGTGCATTTGCCATTCATGTCCCGATCGTAGGACCTGCACGAAAGCCTGCGTGGTCCAACCACAGATTGCGAATACTGAAACGTCGTCGTTCCTCTGCACTTCGTAGATACTGCAATCATCGTTCCATATATAACAAGCAACAGTTTAATAGTGCCAGCAGTGCGTACAGAAGCTATAATCAGTTTTTGTATTCCCGATACATCAGCCGTACTCAACGAAATCTACGTTTAAATCCCAAGCAATTCTGGGCATTTGTGAGGTCCAAACGGAACGAAGATGGTCTTCCTAGGTCAATGCAACTGAATGGTGTTCCTGCTGACACTCCTGCGGACAAATGCGAACTCTTTGCCACACAGTTCAATACATCTTTTAACGATTTCATATCTCCGCCCTATCATGCCATTGAGACTACTCGTGACACCCCTTGTGATGTTTTATACCTAGACATCTTTTCCATCTGTGATGAAGATGTGTGCCGAGTTATCCGGAAACTGAAATTTTCGTTCTCTGCTGGACCAGATGGGATACCCGCTGCACTACTGCGCCGGTGTTCGAGTGCTTTTACTATACCGTTAGCAAAAATTTTCAATCTCTCTCTTCGTACCAGAACGTTCCCCATGCGCTGGAAATCATCATTTCTTTTCCCAATTCATAAGAAAGGAAACAAATGCGATGTGAACAACTATCGTGGAATAACTACTCTCTCTGCTTGTTCGAAAGTTTTTGAAATCATAGTAAACGACACGCTCTTCGCCTGCTGTAGGCAGTACATCTCTACGGATCAGCATGGATTTTTCCCAAAGAGATCGGTAGCGACCAACTTGACTGAATTCACAACAACATGTATAGAGGCTCTTGACGCCGGGAGGCAAGTGGATGCAGTATATTTAGATCTCAAGGCTGCTTTCGATCGTGTAGATCATAGTATTCTACTCAGCAAACTGGCGAGATTAGGCGTTTCCACTGCGTGCGTTGATTGGTTTAGATCTTACCTGACGGATAGAACATTACGTGTGAAAGTCGGATCATCTCTTTCGGATCCTTTCATCGCTCCATCTGGCGTACCACAAGGGAGTAATCTAGGACCACTATTGTTTTCAATATTCGTCAACGATGTGACACTGGTGCTTCCTCCTGGAGTGAGGCTTTTGTATGCTGATGATGCTAAAATCTACATTGTTGTAAATTGTCTTGATGACTGTATACAACTACAAATGCTTCTAATCCGTTTTGAGGGGTGGTGCGTGCGGAACTGCTTGTCAATCACTATCCAAAAATGTCAGATAATAACGTTCAGCAGAAAACGAAATCCTATTATCTACAACTACATGCTGTCTGGGATAGTTCTTGAGCGAGTGCAGCGTATCAGGGATTTAGGAGTTATACTTGACGACGCACTAACTTTTCGTTTCCATTACGATGAAGTGATTTCCAAGGCAAACCGACAACTTGGCTTTATGATGAAAATTGCCAATGGGTTTCATGACCCCTATTGCCTGCGCTCACTCTACTGTGCCCTTGTACGATCAATTCTGGAGTTTGCTGTCATTGTCTGGAGCCCTTATCAAACCACCTGGATCTCAAGAATCGAATCTGTGCAGAAAAAAATCGTGCGCTTTGCTTTGCGCAATCTTCCCTGGCGTGATGGCCAACATTTTACTCCCTATGAAAACCGCTGCCGGCTGCTTGGTCTGGATACTTTAGATGTTCGACGCCGTGTCGCACAGGCCATATTCGTAGCAAAAATTCTCAATGGTGCTGTAGTCTCTCCAACATTGCTAAACAAAATTAATTTTTATCCTCCTACGCGCCCACTAAGGAGGAGAGATTTTATTCAGCTCGGTGCTAGAAACAGTCGTTATGGTCAGCATGACCCAGTCCGATCCGATATACGTCGACTAATTTCAACGCAGTGTTCCATCTATTTGATTTCAATCTTTCGCCAGCTGCTCTACAACTACTTTTCGCAGCACACTTTCGTGGTACCAATTGACACATATACTGTAGATTGCTAAGTCTTTTTTTATTATATTGATGCATTTATTGTGTATTCTTATTGTTGTATTATTTATATTTTTTTATCAATGTTTGTATAATAATGAGGTTTTCGGAACATTTTGACCCTTATAGTCATTGAGACATTAGATGTCAGATGACGATTATTATTATTAAATAAATAAATCTAAATAAATAAACATAAAATGATTTTACTATAAAAGCATCTTATATCAATAAAAATCACTTAGAAATGCCATTTGTCTGAACAAAACTCGGAAATTCGAATTTCCTAATGAATGCTTGGTGTTTTCGAAGGTAAACAATACAAACTTTCCAAAATAAAACTTCGGTGAGAAAAAATGAATGTACTTCATATGGTCCATATTACCCACACCAGATTTTTAGATAAATCATTAAGGCTCAAATTACCGTCATCCAGTCATTGACTAGAACGACAGCCACGTGCTCGTACCACCCCCAGCAATAAAACCACCCACCGAGGAGAAAAAGCAGTCCCCAGCTGGATGCGGGATTTTTTTTGTTTCAAACCTACATCATCCAATAGGGAAGACATAACTATATCCAGTGGATGCTTCACCTGGTTGTACTTCGATCTAGTTTTCAAAACAACTGCCTTTTGCAACATTTTTTTGCCAAGAGGGGAGATCGACGATTTACTCTCACACTCTTTTATATATAAGAGAGCATGAGAGCAAATCGTCGATTTCCCCTCTTGGGAAAAAATGTTACAAAAGGCAGTTTTTTTGAAAACCAAAGCGAAACACAACTAAATGAAGCATCCACCGGATATAGCTATGTCTACGCTATTGAATGATGTAGTTTTGAAACAAAAATATTTCCCCCATCCAGCTGGAGACTGCTTTTTCTCCTCGGTGGGTGGTTTTACCAATGACTGGATGACGGTAATTCGAGCCTTAATTCAACCCGTACACAATCTTTGGCTTAGCTTAGCTTAGACTGACTGTACACATCAATGGTTGCTACTCCATGAATGATCAGAGCTGGTGGTAATTGCATTTCGATCCAAGTGAATAGTGGCTCAGATTGAGCGATTGTGTATTTGAGTTTTGATTCGAGCACCCGCAACAACATTTCTTCAACGCTCCAAAAGTAGAAAAAGAACGAGCATGAAATTGAAAATAAAGAGAAATCGGAAAGCCATAATGTCAATCAGCAACCCTTATTGAATCTCAACTTGAGCACAGCCGGACATATTTTGACAATTTACTTTTTTATAAAAGAAAATTATTTTGAGCTTTTTAGTGGAATGTCTTCACTTGTCATAAGACGAGTTTGTACAATCCCCATGAATTCCACCACTTAATTGTATCTTGACAGATACGTATTTCGACCTCAACAGTAAGGCCGTCTTCAGTGTCTCGTACTTGACTCGACTTGAAAAAAATGATCGCAGCATACTTTATTTATACTATGCGAAGGTATAATAATTAATCTAGGTACATATCTAGGTACATTTACTACGGTGCTTACTTCTACTCGCTTGTTGTGCTTAATGTTTAGGTATAAACATGAAGAGCCAGGAGCTACAATTTCCTTGATCTTTATTCAACAACCGCGTTTGTACCTGTCGGTAGATTTCCAAGCTCTCAGCAACATCAAGTTTCCACGGAGAAGAGACATTTCTTAAAATGTTAATGTTTGATGTCGTAATTGAATGATTTTCCTGATATACATGTTCAGCTACCTTAGACCTAAACTCATAATTTAATCCCTTATCAGTTTCCCTCTTAGCCTTACTTACTTCTACAATATGTTCTTTGAACCTTACATCTAACGATCTTTTTGTTTGACCTAATTTGACTATACTTTATCACACTGTGAACAATTAATTTGATAAACCCCGGCCTTATTTAAAATTTCTACTCTATCCTTTGTGGAGCCCAACAGTGTCTCCAGTTGATTGCTTCTGCTGGAGAGTACTAAATCGATGCCGAATTTTCTCAGTCGATGGCGTAGCTGGTGGGTGATGTGCTGATCATAGGGGACCGATACCCTCTTCAACGGTTCATCGATCGGTGTCAGGTTGTCAGTTCGTTTTTCCGTAGGTTCCTCTGCTTCTTGTTGATGATTGCTTGTATTGTTCTTTCCTTGTATCCGTTGATCTTCGCTGTTTCCATGATGTGTTATAGCTCCTTCGTTTTTCCTTCTTCGCTCAGGGGGATCGTCTGCATCCTGTGGATCATGTGATGAAAAGCTGCCATTTTATGCTGATACGAATGATTTGATGTGTATGGGATGACTCTCATGGTGTTGGTGGGCCTAATGGGGTGGGGTATCTAATGTTGCATTTGTTCCCTTGATAACCAGAAGATCCAAGAAAGGTAATTTACCTTCCTTTTCCTCCTCGTGGGTGAATTTGATGTCTTTATGCACGTTGTTTATCGCTTCCAAAATCCTGGGTAGATCTTTCCGGTTAATAATGCTGAAAATGTCGTCCACGTATCTCCACCATTTCTCGGGTAGTACTCCTTGTTCCTCTAGGTTGTCCTCCAAATTCGCCATGAATAATTCGCACAAAAACGGTGATAGCGGATTTCCCATAGGTGCACCCTTCGTTTGTTTGTAGAAGCTTCCACGGAATGTAAAGTAGTTCTCATTCATGCATAATCTTGCAAGCTTGAGATACATCTTTACTTTTCCTCGCCATGCTGTATCCGTCCGTTGTTCTAGTAGCCAATCCTCCAAAAGGTTCAGAGCATCCTTCACTGGAACGCTTGGGAACAATGCTACCAATGGTGTTTACAACTGATCTGCTGGGGAACGGCATACTCTGGAACTCCTTGACTAACCACTTGGCCTTGGCTTTTTTATGTTTATTTATCATGTCGTTTGTATGTTTTTGTGTGTGGGTTATGAGTATGTTTTCATCTAGTTTTTTTAAACATTCAATCCATTAATGCATTTGTAATTAGTTGTCCAAAACCATAAGCAACATTTATTGCCGTTATAAAAGTAGAAGTGTATTTGAACAAAAACAACAGCAACAGAAAGTTTCAATAACAATATTACTTAAATCAAGACTGCACTTTCAGCTAAATTTAACAGGTTTTGGGGTTTAGAGAAAGTAATTGAAATTTAATATGATAAGTATTCAAAACATATCGACACCCTACATAGTTAATTATCAAATGAATCAATTTACCGTACCAAAATTCACGTACTGCAAAACTATATTCCGAAGTGTATGAATATCATACCTCATTGTTAACTATGCAAAAATAATCCCCAATAAAACTACATTCAGATTTAAGAATTTGCACACATCAAAATAAGTGCGTTTCGCCGAGGAGGTTCATCCTACATCCAACAGGACTGTCATATTTTTGGCAGTATGTCTTGAAAACAGAATACAGTCCATAATATGAGGAACATGATAAGTGTAAAATTGTAATAATTGTAATGAATATAATGTCTCAAATAGCTGTGCCATCAGCGTAAAGTTCTCAATTCAGAGATTCAGTTTGTAGTTTTGGCGCGGTTCAGGATGTTCGTTCAGTGTTTTGTAGATAGAACAGAATTGTCTTTTTTCGATCGTATTTTTGGTCGTGTGATCAATAAACCTTAGCAATTTCAAGAAAGATCAACTTGCCCAATAAAACGTGTTGAAACAGAATTTTGTTCAATAAGTTAGTTGAGATTAAAAAGGCTTGTGCATCACGTGCAATCATTCGCATTTAATAATGAAAATATTGCTTGCTTGCTTTCACGCCAACATAAATACCACCCATACGAAAGAAAAATACTCCCTTGCGTGATGAAAACTCCGATGATCCTCTTCTGTTCTTGAACAAACTTATCACTCACTTTAGTACTCAACACCACAAGTCAAGACACAATTTTCAAAACGACTTGTCTACTTTTGTAAACAAAGATTCAAACGACGATTTGACGAATCTGATAGCTCTCATACGCAAACCAACACCATCAACAGGTAGCGGAATCCTTCACCTACCTATTGATGGTGTTGGATTGCGTGGGAGAGCTATCAGATTCGTCAAATCGTCGTTTGAATCTTTGTTTACGAAAGCAGATAAGTCGTTTTGAAAATTTTGGCTTGAAGTTTCTAATTCAAATTAAGAAGCATTGACCTAAAAAACTTAAAATACGAGAACATTGATCAGAGAAAAAAAAGCGTGATAAAGAAATTGACAGTCAACCGTCCGCGGCAAAGCTTGCTACGCTTCTCTCAACCCGTACACAATCTTCGGATAGACTAAGTTTGAGATCCTCGAGGATCATGCAGATTAGTTTTGCCGATTTCTCTTTTAAAAGCCTAAATACTGCACATCAAAATTTAGATCACCATGGCATTTCAGCCATAGTTTACATTAAATCTTTAATAAACAGATTAGTTTTTATTATTTGAATGTAGTAAAACATGTTACACTCATAATTTGAAACAAGCAATAAGATCCACTTGATGGAGTGGCAAATTTGTAACGATTTAGCTCAAACGGGACCCCTGTCCGTTTTACCCACCCTGTCCATTTTACCCTCACCTCCCCTACCATGCGTCTTCATATACTTTTATGCTTACATGTTGTTGGACAGTTTTTAAAATACCTACCTATCGTTTCCCCTGGGAGGCCCAGTTTTGCTGATAAATACTCATGGGGCCATTCAGATATCGCAATAACTTAGATTATCGTAATAACAAACATGCAAATGACTTCAACACCATTAAAGCGAAGATCATTTTCCTACTTTGTAACCAAAAAATCTATGAATTTTCCCAATCAAACAACTGAGTAATTCTCGCTGAAACCGGGCCACTATTTGCACGAGGTTCTTAAAAATGCCTAAATTTATATTCTTTCGGAAGCTTTCGGCGAGTATATAAAGGATCAGAATTAAATTCTTCACAAAGATGAACCCCTCGTTAGTTATACACGAAATCATTTTAAAGGACCCCTCGACTTTTGTCAATTCTTGACTCACCAAAACTGTCATAACTCCAACATTTCTCAATCGATCATAGAGATCAGCATATCGTTGGAAAGAGGAAGAGTGTATCCTCAATTTGCACTAATGAGAATATAAGCAGCCATATATAATTTGGCCGCCATCTTGAATTTCTTTTTAAAAACTATTTTTCCGCCAGGTTCGCAACCATTGATTTTGAATATTAATACATCGATGGGAAGCTTAGCTTATATTGTGCATTGTGTCCGAAAATCTCAGGTGTATGTTTTTTCTATCAAAAGTTATGTACGATTTATCAAGCTATATTTTGAAGGCCCATCTGACCAACGAACATTATTTTTATGGTTAATATGGTACTACGACGTCAGTTCCTTGATTTCATACACTATTCTAAGCCAAATATGTTTCAAAAATGAAAAGCATATCTACAACAGTATTTTATTTGAAGGGCTCAAAAGTTTTGAGCATAACGGAGCCGTATTCAAGTTATTGTATTAAATAATTCAAGAATTTTGGTATTGGTGAATCGTACATAACTTTTGATAGAAAAAACATACACCTGAGATTTTCGGACACAAGACACAATATAAGCTAAGCTTTCCATCGATGTATTAATATTCTAAATTGGTTGTTGCAAACCTGGCGGAAAAATAGTTTTCAAAAAGAAATCCAAGATGGCGGCCAAATTATATATGGCTGCTTGTAATTTCATTATTGCAAATTAAGGATACACTCTTCCTCTTTCCAACGATATGCTAATCTCTATGATCGATTGAGAAATGTTGGAGTTATGACAGTTTTGGTGAGTCAAGAATTGACAAAAATCGAGGGGTCCATTAAAATGATTTCGTGTATAACTAACGAGGGGTTCATCTTTCTGAAGAATTTAACTCGGATCCTTTATATACTCGCCGAAAGCTTTCCAAAGAATATAAATTTAGGCATTTTTAAGAACCTCGTGAAAATAGTGGCCCGGTTTCAGCGAGAATTACTCAACTGTAGTGTTGATTTTTTAGATTTTTCGGCTATGCAGTCTGATTGATTAGAAAAAAACTTTAAAATTTTATCCAACGTTGAAAATTTACCGTTACAGAACACCCGTCACACTTAGGGGCGATTCAAATATGACGTCCACTACTTTTTGGGATTTCTAGACCCCTCCCCCCCCCTCTATCACGCTTTTTTGTATACCTAGTACATGTATTGTCACAAAATCTTAGACCCCCTCCCCCCTAAAACCTGTGTGATCATTTTTGAACGACCCCTTAACCTTAACAAAGCCCCTTAACAAAGAGCAAATAAAATTTGTAAGTAGTATTAAGAATTCCTAGGGGGTCCCGTAACGTAGTTGGCTACACGTTCGCCTTACAAGCGGATGGTCATGGGTTCGATTCCCAGCCCCTCCACCAAACCTTCATCAGTCGTCAGATCCCGCAGCCCATACGGTGGCGTTTTGGGGTACGCGCCTTGTCGTCATGGCTGCCGTTTCCTGCAGACGGCATCGAATCCGGTGTAGAAACGTTGAATAAAATTTAAAAATTTGCTCTAATCAAATTTGAAAAATAAAAAAAAAAGTTCAGATGATATAATAATTTGAAGCTATTTAAAAAACGAAAGAATTCCAGGATGCATTATCATTCGGATCAACTTTGTATAACTTTGCTGAGAACACCTCATGGATGATCTCCACTGGATAAGGATTCGTGGCAATGCTAAGCCAATTTAGCTAATTTCAAGGGGAGAGTGTGTCCAGTCCTTTACCTACCTATGAACCACAGTATCTTTTGACCGGATGGAAACTTGTGCGTTTAATTAATTTCACCCGAAACGGGGGCTTCGGTCAGCAAAAACTTTTCCCATGTGAACACAATAACGAAGTGAGTTGAAATTTCTTCATGTTTGCCGTACTGCGAAGCTTATGGACTTTTATGTGGATTCGGATGAACTGCAGGGGATTTTTTGCTCATTCAGCTTCTGTAACTCGTAGAGTTGCTCGATTATAAATTCAAACAGTAATTAAACGTTTTCACAGGTACACCTGGTCAAGTTTCCTCGTGTAGCTTTAAAGTATTCCATTTAACAGGTTGGTCACATGATGAATGAACTTCCGTCACCGAAACCCCTATTTATTCAATAAATCATATTTCCTCAACCTCCAATTGCACCAATATTTGCCTTATCGGAATCTATTGCCCCGAATGGAACTCCGTTAAAGTTGCGAAGGTATGTGCAGGCACTCCATCATTAATGCATTCCGACAACAAAACAGTACATCCGCACGATCGCTAGAATGGGAACCGCAGATACAGCGTGGAGCATCATTATTCATATCACATTCGGAACATTTCAACGCTGTGTACCTAAATCATTATAATTATGGTTCGTTGTTAGCAACAGGGCCCAGCAACATTCGCGGATGAGTGACGCGAGTGAATTCCTTCAACCCCCAGTCTAGCCACATTCGGAAGGATTCAGGAAGGATACATTGTAGAACAGCAGTTCGCAAATCTGCTGCTTGCTCACATAAATCACTTGTCATAAGACGAGTTTGTACCATCCCATTTAATTCCACCACTTGATTGTACCTTAGGACTCGACTAAGTAGACTAAGTCGAGTCAAGTACAAGACACTGAGGACGACCTTACTGTTGAGGTTGAAATACGTATCTGTCAAGGTCCAATCAAGTGGTGGAATTAAATGGGATGGTACAAACTCGTTTTATGACAAGTGAAGACATTCCACTAAAAAGCACAAAATAATTTTCTTAATCACATAAATCATTACGATGAATAAGCAAGTAATATGTCTTTTCACCATCTTCAACATGTTGATAAGCAATGACACATCGCTATCTCCAAGAGCTTAACAAAAATATTTCCGAAACGAATATCCTTGTCCTGTCCTTGTCCTGTCCTTGTCCTGTCCTTGTCCTGTCCTTGTCCTGTCCTTGTCCTGTCCTTGTCCTGTCCTTGTCCTGTCCTTGTCCTGTCCTTGTCCTGTCCTTGTCCTGTCCTTGTCCTGTCCTTGTCCTGTCCTTGTCCTGTCCTTGTCCTGTCCTTGTCCTGTCCTTGTCCTGTCCTTGTCCTGTCCTTGTCCTGTCCTTGTCCTGTCCTTGTCCTGTCCTTGTCCTGTCATTATCCTCTACACAAGTATTTCTTGTCCACATACCGTAAGAAAATTTTCACTTTTTGAAAGCACTACCTCTGATATTTTTTTAACAACACACTTGCTTTATTTAGCATCTAATCTAATTAGTTAGGAACCCCTGTGATGAACCACCGTTCTCGCATAACCACAAACGCATTTACACCCAGCGGTAATATGACTTCGAATGTGTATGCTTAGACAACATTTTCCACAGCCCTACAAATTTGACCGCTCGCTATCAGAGATTGTAGCAGCTCGGACAGGCCGGTATGTGTCTCACACCGCACAGCTCTGCCGGAACAAAGCAAGCCGACTTGGCCGACTTAGGTGAGGGGGTTGAAAAAGGCACCGACAAAAACAGACAGCTACCGCCCGACTGACTCGAGTGCATGTCCATATTTCCACAACTGACGAGCGCGATCTTTGCATTATTTATGTCGCGTACAGTGCACTGTACAATGCCCATATCGAATGGACCGCCCTGCAAACAAATAAAACTCGAGGGGTTTACCACACGGAGTCCCTTTTGGTAGTGACACATGTCATACCGAAGCTGTGAATGACCCCTCGGCTACCCAATCAATATGATTGATCTGATTTACGACTTTGTCTCAGACATTAGCAGCCATTAATTTCTAATCTGCATCAAACCATCTACATATAGGCAATATTGATTCTCAGGATAGCCTATTTAATGATGTTGGCGAAGTGGGGCAATGACCCATCAGCTGTAGGATCGACCCCTTTAGGTGACTCCTTCATAGACCAGCACTACATATACCGAGCGGCAGGCATACGGCAATACGGTTATTATTCTATTGGTAATTTAAATACATGGTCCGCATTTTAGTTGGAGGTTTTTTATACAGAAAATTTAATATCATTTAAAAACATGATTCACTTCACTTCAACTTCAATCGCCGTTCGGAATCTAACATGAAAGCCTCAACTCGTTTTTACTTTTCCTTATGTAGACTTAAAGATGCTTTCAGAATGAAAACTTTTTTTAGAATCAGCGAGCGCTTTTTAATAGGGGCACGCAAAAAAAAGCGTTCCCGAATTCATCCTCGCTCATCCCGACTAGAAGAGCATAACAAAAATTGAACACAATTTTAACATATTGTGATATTTATAACTTATTTTGATACAATTTTGTTCTCAGTAGCCATTATCTTTCAAATGTTGTAACAGGATTATATCATAATATGATTTGAAAAATGCTTAACACCGAATTGCCCAATAGTAGGCAATTAAAATAGATGTAGCAAAGTCTCCCAGCCATAGGTATCACAACGCTGATATAATTTGAGAAGGTTTGCCTTATTTGTTATGTTGTTAATTTCATGTTCTTGAAAAATATTCTTGTTCAGACAAAAACAAAAAAAAATATGATTGTTGATCACAATCTGGCGACCTATCACGACCTGTAAAATTTCCAACTGCACATAAACAATATATTTTGTATCTGATCCTGTTATAAATTTCTAACAGAATATGTTATTTTTATGATAAAATTGTAACAAAATTTGATAGTTTTTTGTTTCCAGTAGTGCAGTTTTTTATAGAAATTTAGTTATTTTAACAACATCCTGCACCATGTTTCTAACAAATTTTGTTATAAAAATTTAGTATAACATAATAACATAGTATGATATAATTTTGATATGACCTTCTAGTCGGGATTCCAGTTTGAGACAGCAGCACCTGAGAAGTGTTTTTTTGCTCGCGCATTTTTTCCAAGTGTTTTTTCTCGTTCGTTCGCTGTTTACGTTATCGCTTCGTCGCGTTGGCGTTATTTTCTCCCGGACCCGTCATGGGAGACTCGGTGGCCGATTCGGTCGCTGGAAAAGTGCCTAAACGCACTGCTCTTGGAGGCGCGGGTAACCCCTCCAGGCAGCTTTTGCAGAGCAACGTGTTCTCGCCGTTGCCGCTTGATGACGCCGGCAATCCGCCGAAAAATAGGAAGAAGGAGCAATCGCAGCTGCCGCAGGTGCAACCGGAGCGGAAGGAGAAGTGCCCGCCCATGTTTGTGAAGGGCGATACGCCGGATTTACGCCCAAAAATTCGCCAGCTGATCGCTAAGGGACTGAAATGTACTTTTCGGCTCTGCAGCGAGGGCGTGAAAGTGATGCCGGCAAACAGGGACCATCATTAATCCGTCGTGGAGTTCCTCGAGGTCCACAAGTATGAGTACTACACTCATGACCACCCCGGCACGAAGCCGCTCAAGGATTTTCTGCGAGGACTCCACGACATGAAGGAAGAGCTCCAAGCAGAACTTGAAAGTTGCGGACTGAAGCCAGTAGCCGTGCACAAGATCGCTCGTCACGATAAGGCGAGGAAATATCGCGACCAGCTTTACCTGATCCATCTGGAGCACGGCTCCACTACCTGGAAGGACCTGAAGCTGGTTGGCGTTATAAATTACACCGTTGTTGACTGGGAGCGATATCGGCCAGTGCACCGCGACGTGACGCAGTGCACCAACTGCTTCAATTTCGGGCACGGCACCAGGAACTGCCGCATGAAGCCGCGCTGCAACAAATGTGGCGAGCTCCATCCAACCGATGCATGCGACAAGATGGAGGTTGCTGATCCCAAATGCGCCAACTGTGGCGACAAGCATCGGGCCACAACCAAGGACTGTCCAAAGCGGGCGGCGTTTTTGGAAATCCGGAAGAAGGCTTCCACCAGGACCATTCTGAAGAAGAACCGTGTTCCTGTAATCAACGAGGTGAACTTTCCAGCCATCCCGGCTCCCCGTCGTGTGATTCCAATACTCCCACAGCTACAGCCGCACAAGCGACTGGCAGCGGCAGCTGCATCGGTCCAAGCTCAAACATCGTCGGCACCATCCACCAGCGAATGGCCCCCGCTCCCTCCTCCTGGGTTCCATCGGCAGTCGGAACACGAAGCCGTCCCATCGGAAGAATCTGCTCCGCTGTACACTCCGGAGCAACTGATGCCGATCTTCGCGCAGCTCGCCACTCGGCTGCGCGGCTGCAAAACCCGCCTCGACCAGGTCTTCACTCTTGGCATGTTCATCATTGAAAATGGCTGCTAGGGTGGGCCTGGTCAACTGGAACGCTTGCTCGCTAAAGAGCAAAATAATTGAGTTGAAGGATTTTCTTGAGGAGAAGGAAATAGACGTGGCGTTCATCACCGAAACGCACCTAAAACCGAAGGTGAACGTCAACATTCCGGACTTCCGAATCGTGCGACTTGACTGGCCGACCAGGGGAGGCGGTGTGGCTATCGCTCTTCGCTACAACATCAACTGTCGTCTGCTTACAAGCTTCCAGCTCAGTGTCATCAAGGCCATCGGTGTCGAAATCACCACTTCTGTCGGCACAATTGCGCTCATCGCGGCGTACTGTCCAACACAAGCCAAAGCCGGCCATGGATCATCGGCAAGCTTACGCGGAGGCAAGGTCAGATTATCATTGCCGGCGATCTCAATGCCAAACATCAAGCCTGGGGCAACAGTCGCGGCAATCGAAACGGCACCATCTGGAGCAACGAGGAAGGCCACTACACGATCTTAAGCCCGGATTCCCCCACTCGGCTGAGTCGGCCCGGTGTCCACGCAACCATCGACCTCTACATAAAAAACCTGAGTGACCACGTCTCGCAGCCAGTCGTCTACCAGGAGCTCAGTTCGGATCACTATCCGGTGGTGGCGGAACTGGGCTCCTCGGTCAATCGGCACCAGCAGTTACGGCGAAACTACCATCGAGTGAACTGGCAGCGGTTCCAGCAGTGCGTCGATAACACCGTCGATTACGAGGTGCGTCCGGAGACGCCGGAAAGTATCGACCGCCAGCTTTGCGCTATCGAGGAGGCGATCACGGCGGCCCGGGAGCAACATGTACCGACGGCTCGGCAGGTAAGCAACTCCTTAAACATCGATACACTCACCAAAGATTTGATTCGATTGCGGAATGTCACTTGCAGGCAGTTCCAGCGTACAGGACTGCCTGAGCTTAAGGCACGCTGCAATCGAATCACAAAAATTATCCAGGCCAGAATGGTGGACCTCAAAAATAACGACTTCTCGAATAAGATCCGCACTCTCCCAGATTATGCTAAGCCGTTCTGGAAAATGACCAAAATTCTAAAATCCAAGCCTCGGCCCATTCCACCTTTGATCCCACTAGACAATAATGGCTCTAAGGATCGCTTGATAACTCCTGCAGAGAAGGTCGCTGAAATAGGTCGTCACTTCGTCAGCTCACACAATCTTGGGCAGAACATCGTCAGTCCACACGAAGCAGCCGTCAACGAGCATGCTAACAACATCCATTTGATTCCCAACGACTTCTCGGAGGAGTTGGAGATCTCAGCTGGCGAATTGACGGCCTATATTAAATCATCGAAGAACATGAAGGCCCCAGGCTTCGATAGCATCCTAAATCTCGAGCTCAAACACATGAGTGCTCTGTTCTTTGAGCACCTCTCGCTGATCTTTAATCAGTGTCTCCGGCTCCTCCCCCAGAAGTTATCGTCCCATCAGCCTTCTCTCAGGGTTATCCAAGCTATTCGAAAAAGCTATTCATCACCGGTTACTTGAGTCTACCGAAAATCTCAACATCTTGCTCGAAACTACAACTGCAACGCTACAATCTTCCCAGCTACCTGGTGAAAATCATCAACAATTACCTGTCGGCAAGGACATTCCGGGTCTCAATCAGCGGAGCGAATTCCAATGCGCACAACATCGTCGCAGGCGTCCCCCAGGGCAGTATCCTCGGGCCCCTGCTTTTCAATCTGCCGACATGCCAGAACCTCCAGAAGGCGGCATTCTGTCTCTGTTCGCAGATGACACCTCCATCGTCTACAACGGTAGAGTGACCAGCGCTAGTGGCAAAACTCCAACGAGGCCTGGATGCCCTGACAGAGTACCTCACCAGCTGGAAGATCTGTATCAACGCGGTGAAGACCCAGGTCATCATTTTCCCCCACTCCAAATCCCCTAAACTTGTTCCGCCTGGGGACTGTAAAATCATCCTCAATGGCACGACTGTGGAATGGGCCAATGAGGCCGACTACCTTGGCTTGACCCTCGACAGCAAGCTTATTTTCAGGCAACAGGTTGACAAAACGGTGACAAAGTGTAACGTCTTGTTGAAACTACTGTACCCTTTGATCAACCGCCGGTCGTCATTGTCCCTGAAAAATAAGCTTGCTGTCTACAAGCAAATCATCCTCCCTGTGATCGAATACGGCATGCCGGTCTGGGAGAGCTGCGCTAAAACCCACCACCTTAAACTTCAACGGGTCCAAAACAAATTCCTGAGGATGATCCTCAACACCCCTCCCAGGACAAGAACATCTGAGGTCCACCGTCTGGCCGGAATAAAAACCTTACATGAACGCTTTGGTGAGTGTAAAGAAAAGTTTAGGGTCCGTTGCTTGCATTCGGATCAGGCTCCAATTAGGGCGCTAGTTCCAATCTAGGTTATCAAATTTTTATTGTAAATATTAGTGTACATAGTAGTTAGGTTATCAAATTAAAAAAAAACACACTAGCGCCTCCTGAAGGCCGTCATGATACATTATATTTTAAAAATTAAGTAACAACATAAAAATAATACTAATAATAATAATTAAAATCGAAGTTGGAGGGCCAAGCCGGCCGATCACTGTACATATTAAAAATAATTGTAAAACAAAAAATGTTTAAATAAAGAAGAATTTTACTACTACTTACTACTAGCGTTCCCGAATTCGTGAACCAGCAAAAATATACCGTGATTTAATTCATGGATTCGGGAACACCAGTCACGTTTTCCAGAACGTTCCAGAAAACGTGACTGTGTTCCCGAATCCGTGGCTGTTGGTCACGAAAAAATACACCGTAAACTTGTTAGTTCACGAATTCATGAACGCTTTTTTTTGCGTGAGCCTTACTTTTTCTGTACGGTTCTACATACAAGGAGTGAACCAATCACATTTTTTGTTTACAATCGATTATGTTATTTGAACACTAAAAAACTCAATCTAATTCATAAGTTGAGTCTCCTTTAACAAATCTCTGGCACGACTTGAATTTTGCATAATTTGGAACTGAGAAAGAGAAAAAGTTGTTTGATGTAATTTTTCGCATATATAAACTGAGTCGAGGGTATGTCACACATTTTTCGGAAGGACATACAAATGAAACGACAGATCTACTTCCAAGGAAGAGGTCATATCCATCATTGACTTATTCCTAACACCTACTTCCAAAAAAGGATTCACAATTACCGTTGCCTGATGCCGGACAAACACCTACGTTTAACCCTTCCCTTCCCACGACTTTTTTTAACCTTTCAATCCGTGACGTCTGTTTTTTAGGGCTTTCAATCTGAAGGACCTACGGATTGCTTCTAAATTGAGCCAAAACAGTTCATATGCAACAGCAAGCTTCATGATTTTACATGATTTAGGGTTCCCCGGCGACTTGGGTTCAATCCGACTAGACTTGGTTTGATTTTGATACCCTGTTTTGATCCAATTGGACAAGTTTTCCTTTAGTAGGATTGCAGCCGATGTGACCAAACTACAGTGATGAACTCTGTTGAATCCAAAAAATCACTTAAATAAAGAAAAAAAATGTGACTAAATAGCGTGAGAGTTACAAAAACAGATTTTTTTTTCATTGTTTCGTGAGGTCATCAAGTAACAGGTAACACACGTTCAAATTTGACTGAAAAAAAAGCGCGTTTCGTAGGTCTTCGGATTGTCACACAATGTGGATTGCGGCCACAATCCAGGCCATTTAGAATATTATTTCCATCATTGTTTTGTAAAATCATTATGTTTAAGATGTGACATGATCTGGTTTGACTCAATTTACGAAACGGCCATTCCGTAAGACCTCCGGATTGTGCCGCTTGTGTACCGGATTGAACCCAAGTAGCCCATGAGCCTTAAAAATATTTTTCCCATCATTGCATTGTGAAATCACGCCGTGCTGTGACTTAGTTTAGAAAACGCCCATTCTGTCCTCCGGATTTCGGCCGATTTGACCAGATTGAACCAGTGGCCCAGAAGTGGCCCAGAAAGCCCTTAAAATATTATTCTTATCATTGTTTTGTGATTTTTTGTTTTGGCAAAAGGAAGGTCGTGCGATTTATACGGTATAAATAAATAAATAAATTATACCATCCCAAACATTGCCCTCCGCTCGCTTTCAAATCGACTTCTATAAAACATTCTTCATGCCTGCCGTGTCCTAACGGAACTATCAAATCTATACTTTCGCCTCTAATTCTATAGTGCTGTCCAATGAGAGCTTGAAGTAGCTCGAAGTTTCTCCCTGTCCTGCTCATGCCCATTTGTTGACAAAAAAGAACGAGCAGGACGGGAACAACTTCGAGCTACTTCGAGCTGCTCATTGGACAGCATTTATAATGAACATGTACGTTTAAGTTTGGAAGATGATATTGTCATTTCCATATCCATATTGTGAATCGTTTAACTTTACGTAGAAGTAATACACTCATATCAATTATAGTGTATCAAATATTGTTACAATTTTATCGTAAAAATAACATATATTTTGTTACAAATTTATAACAGAATCAGAATACAAAATATATTGTTTCTGTGCAGTTGGAAATTTTTACAGGTCGTGATAGATCTCCAGATTGTGATCAACAATCTGAAATTTTTTTTTTTGTCTGAACAAGAATATTTTTCCAGAACATGGAACTAACAAAATAAATTATATCAGTGTTGTGATATCTATGGCTGAGAGACTTTGCTGCATCTATTTCACTTATCTATCAATAATTCGGTCAACCATTATCACAAATTCGATCAATTTGTTTGAATAATGTGCCATCGCCAAAATTACCACTGAATCGTTTGAGCAAATATTTTGACAATCGCTTTGTTTTCCTTCTTCCGATGACCACAGATCACATGTCCGGTAAAATCAATAGCACCAACAATGGCAACGCAAACTCAGCTTCCGGCAATGTGGCGGCCAGTCCCTATCTGGTTGGAGTGCAGTCCAGGTAAGAAGGTGGGAACGAAACCGAGAATCCTTCCAATGCTTCCGAGGTGCACTGTGTTCCCCGGGTGCAAAACGCGAATTTTTATCAATTAGGTTTTAATTTTTTCTGACACGATGAACGCGGACTGTATTGGTTTAGTTGGACTACGGCTAAAACAATCAATTTTCTTCATTATAATCAAAAACACTGAATCACCGTTTTACACCTAATGCAACACTTTGTAACATAGCATTTCCTCAGAATGACAGACATCGTTATCGTTTCAGATTTCGCCGGCGTTATTTCCACAAATCTATTTTCGTAGCGCTGATCGTTATCATTGTCATCCTGCTGATTGCTATCATTGTAATTGCCTGTCTGCGTAAGTATCGCCTATAATAGAAACATGTTTGATAGAAGGCTCAGAGAACCTTAGTTGTATGTGTATCAATAGACTCAGCTCGACGAGTTGAGGTACGGGTTGTTGAATTTTATTTGGCAAGTATATTTGTTGTGAAAAACGGAATTTAATTCACAAAAGTACGCATTTTCATAGAAATTTGGTTTGTCAGCTCTGCAATACTGAATTTCTGCTCCTCACTTTGAAAATGAAGTTTGCGTTTCATAGAATGGGCCTTGTAAAATGCATAAGGTTTGTTGAGTTTTATTTGGCACGTACATTTGTTGTGAAAACGGAATTTAATTCACAAAAGTACGTATTTTCATAGAAATTTGGTTTTTCTCCTCTGCAAAGCTGAATTTCGGCTGAGAATGAAGTTTGAATTCTGTAGAATAGGCCTTGCAGAATGCATGTGGGTTGTTGGGTTTTATTTGGCACGATCATTTGTTGTGAAAAACGGAATTTATTTCACAAAAGTACGCATTTTCATAGAAATTTGGTTTCTTTGCTCTGCAAATCAATATTTTGGCTTCGCACATTTGTTGCGAAAAACGGAATTTAATTCAGCCGAAAGCTAAGTAAAAGTTCATTTAATCATCATACAATGTTCTGTGAAATTGTTCTGTAACATACCAACTGTCCATTTTGCAATTCTGAGCTCAATCGAGCAATCAGAACCAATGTCCAGATCGAATGAGTGAAGGAAGTATATTTTCCTATATATTTTGGCTGAAATCTCCAAACAAACTTCAAATCAAATGCTGGTGTTGAACTTAATTTTAAGATTAAGAAAACACCTAAACAAAGAGAAAAAAATCAAATCAAATGCGCCACCTTTTGCAACAAGCGATTAAGCTGGAATTTCAAGAGATTGATTTTCTCACCAAAAGACACAGTTCTGGGGGGTGTCCCGTGGAATTAAACAACATTTTTTCTTCCCATACTAAGCTGGGCCAGTTTAATATGCATTCTGCAAAGCCTAATCTACGATATTCAAACTTTATTCTCGAAGTGCGAAGCCAAAATTTTACTTTGCAGAGCAAATGAACCAAATTTCTACAAAAATACGTACTTTTGTGAAATAAATTCAGTTGTTCACTACAAATTAACGTGTCAAATAAGATTCAACAACTTATTTGGGTCATGTACGATTTCTTCCATATAATTCAAACCTTATTCTCAAAGTTAGAAGCCGAAAACCACCTTTACAGAACAGAGACACCAAATTTCCATGAGAATACGTAGTTTTGTTAATTATAAATCCGTTTTTCTCAAAAACTGGACATGTTACAAAAAATTTGAATTCATGACTGAAATCAGCGAAGGAAAATCTTTAAAGTACACTGAAAATGGTTGAAGGGACTGAAACACTGTTGACTAGTGTTACATAGCGCAAAGTTTGGCATTTTTTAAATCTTATCCTTCTCTTCGTAGCACATTTTGAAAATAAGTTTTTGATTTTTTTTAATGAACCGTAAGGCACGGCCTGATCCCCTCCTCTTCCTACAGCGTTACGTAATTTGTGAACAGCTTCTAATAGTAATGGTTCTTACAAAATGTTCAAAGCAAGCATATAAAACTATTAAAGGGAAAATGCCAAAGGGCGAAAGAATATGCGAAACCAAACTAATAAACCCGACTTAATCCACCTACAGTGAATGGGACCCTCCTTACACTTTTGCATGGTTGTGGGTATAGTGCATATAGGGTGGTCTAACCGGTAATACCGGTATTACCGGCCACCGAAAATACCGGTATTAGAGACGGAAAGTACCGGTATTTTCGGTATTTCAAATGTTGCTGTCAGTATAAAAAATCTATAAAGCAAAATATACAACAATTAAATGCGCACATGAGCAACTTTGCCCTAGTAAGCATCATTGACGACGTTTACGCTACTACAAATCGATGCTTTTAACGAATGAATTCAAGACAGACGATCCTGCCTTGAAGCAATTAATCAGAAACAATTTTGGCATTTTCTACAAGGCATCCAGAGCTACTTTGATTATGCAAGCGCATGGGATCTTGAAGCGTCTCATCATATCTGATTTATTTATTTATTTATTATCAGACTAAGGCCGGAGTGGCCTGTGCTGCACATAAAAGTCTTCTCCATTCAGCTCGGTCCATGGCTGCACTTCGCCAACCACGCAGTCTGCGGAGGGTCCGCAAATCGTCCTCCACCTGATCGATCCACCTTGCCCGCTGTGCACCTCGCCTTCTTGTTCCCGTCGGATCATTGTCGAGAACCATTTTCACCGGATTACTGTCCGACATTCTGGCTACGTGCCCGGCCCACCGCAGTCTTCCGATTTTCGCGGTGTGAACGATGGATGGTTCTCCCAACAGCTGATGCAACTCGTGGTTCATTCGCCTCCTCCACGTACCGTCCGCCATCTGCACTCCACCATAAATGGTACGCAACACTTTCCTTCAAAAACTCCCAGTGCGCGTTGGTCCTCCACGAGCATCGTCCAGGTCTCGTGTCCGTAGAGAACTACCGGTCTTATAAGCGTTTTGTAGATAGTCAGTTTGGTACGGCGGCGAACTCTATTCGATCGAAGCGTCTTGCGGAGTTCAAAGTACGTACGATTTCCAGCCACTATGCGCCTCCGAATTTCTCTGCTGGTATCGTTATCGGCGGTCACCAGTGAGCCCAAGTACACGAATTCTTCAACCACCTCGATTTCGTCACCACCGATAGAAACTCGTGGTGGGTGGCTTACATTGACCTCTCTTGAGCCTCTTCCTATCATGTACTTCGTCTTCGACGTGTTGATGACTAGTCCAATCCGTTTAGCTTCGCTTTTCAGTCTGATGTAGGCTTCCTCCATCCTCTCAAAGTTACGTGCTATGATATCAATGTCGTCGGCGAAACCAAATAACTGGACGGACTTCGTGAAAATCGTACCACTCGTGTCAATCCCTGCCCTTCGTATCACTCCTTCCAAAGCGATGTTGAATAGCAGACACGAAAGACCATCACCTTGCCGTAACCCTCTACGGGTTTCGAAGGGACTCGAGAATGCCCCTGAAACTCGAACTACGCACATCACCCGATCCATCGTCGCCTTGATCAACCGTATCAGTTTATCCGGAAATCCGTTTTCGTGCATTAGCTGCCATAGCTGGTCCCGATCGATTGTATCATATGCGGCTTTGAAGTCGATAAATAGATGATGTGTGGGCACGTTGTATTCGCGGCATTTCTGCAATACCTGACGTACGGCAAACACCTGGTCTGAAGTAGAGCGTTCACCCATAAATCCCGCTTGGTACTGTCCCACCAAATCTCTTGCAATTGGTGTTAGTCGGCGGCATAGAATTTGGGAGAGTAGCTTGTATGCGACGTTCAGCAATGTGATTGCGCGGTAGTTGCTACAATCCAGCTTATCGCCCTTTTTGTAGATGGGACACACGACACCTTCCATCCACTCCTGCGGCAGAACCTCATCCTCCCAAACCTTGGTAATCACCCAGTGCAGCGCTCTAGCCAGTGCTTCACCACCGTGTTTAAATAGCTCTCCTGGTAGTTGGTCAACTCCAGGGGCTTTGTTGTTTTTCAGCCGGCCGATCTCCTCCTGGATTTCCTGGAGATTCGGAGCCGGAAGTCGCATGTCCTGCGCGCGTGCTCCTAAGTTCATTACCATACCGCCACCGTTGTCTGCCATATCGCCATTCAGGTGCTCTTCGTAGTGCTGCCGCCACCTTTGGATCACCTCACGCTCGTTTGTAAGAAGGTTCCCGTTTATGTCCTTGCACATATCGGGCTGTGGCGCGTGGCCCTTACGTGAACGGTTCAACTTCTCATAGAACTTTCGTGCGTTATTAGCGCGGTACAGTTCCTCCGTCTCTTCACGGTCTCGATCTTCCTGCTGACGCTTTTTCCTCCGGAAAATCGAGTTTTGTCTGTTCCGCGCCCGTTTGTATCGTGCCTCGTTCGCCCTCGTGCGGTGTTGCAGCAATCTCGCCCATGCTGCATTCTTCTCCTCAACTAACTGCTCACATTCGCCGTCATTATTATTATTATTTATTCAGACTAAGGCCGAAGTGGCCTGTGCGGTATATAAGAGTCTTCTCCATTCGGCTCGGTCCATGGCTACACGTCGCCAACCACGCAGTCTACGGAGGGTCCGCAAGTCATCTTCCACCTGATCGATCCACCTTGCCCGCTGCGCACCTCTCCTTCTTGTGCCCGTCGGATCGTTGTCGAGAACCATTTTCACCGGGTTACTGTCCGACATTCTGGCTACGTGCCCGGCCCATCGCAGTCGTCCGATTTTCGCGGTGTGAACGATGGATGGTTCTCCCAACAGCTGATGCAATTCGTGGTTCATTCGCCTCCTCCACGTACCGTCCGCCATCTGCACCCCACCATAGATGGTACGCAGCACTTTCCTTTCGAAAACTCCAAGTGCGCGTTGGTCCTCCACGAGCATCGTCCAGGTCTCGTGTCCGTAGAGGACTACCGGTCTAATGAGCGTTTTGTAGATTGTCAGTTTGGTACGGGAGCGGAGTCTTGCGGAGTCCAAAGTACGTACGATTTCCAGCCACTATGCGTCTCCGAATTTCTCTGCTGGCGTCATTTTCGGCAGTCACCAGTGAGCCCAAGTACACAAATTCTTCTACCACCTCGATTTCGTCACCACCGATGCAAACTCGCGGTGGGTGGCTCACATTGTCTTCTCTTGAACCTCTTCCTATCATGTACTTCGTCTTCGACGTGTTGATGACTAGTCCGATCCGCTTAGCTTCCCTCTTCAGTCTGATGTAGGCTTCCTCCATCTTCTCAAAGTTACGTGCCATAATATCTATGTCGTCGGCGAAACCAAATAGCTGGACGGACTTATTGAAAATTGTACCACTCGTGTTAATCCCTGCTCTTCGTATTACACCTTCCAAAGCGATGTTGAATAGCAGACACGAAAGACCATCACCTTGCCGTAGCCCTCTACGCGTTTCGAAGGGACTCGAAACTCGAACTACGCACATCACCCGATCCATCGTCGCCTTGATCAACCGTATCAGTTTATCCGGAAAACCGTGTTCGTGCATTAGCTGCCATAGCTGGTCCCGATCGATTGTATCATATGCGGCTTTGAAGTCGATGAATAGATGATGTGTGGGCACGTTGTATTCGCGGCATTTCTGCAGTACTTGGCGAATGGCGAACACCTGGTCCGTGGTGGAGCGTTCGCCCATAAAACCCGCTTGGTACTGCCCCACGAACTCTCTTGCAATTGGTGTTAGTCGGCGGCATAGAATTTGGGAGAGTACCTTGTAGGCGGCGTTCAGCAATGTGATTGCGCGGTAGTTTCTACAATCCAGCTTATCGCCCTTTTTGTAGATGGGACACACGACACCTTCCATCCACTCCTGCGGCAAAACTTCCTCCTCCCAAATCTTGGTAATGACCCAGTGCAGCGCTCTAGCCAGTGCCTCACCACCGTATTTAAATAGCTCTCCTGGTAGTTGGTCAACCCCAGGGGCTTTGTTGTTCTTGAGCCGGCCAATCTCCTCCTGGATTTCCTGGAGATCCGGAGCCGGTAGAATTATGTCCTGCGCGCGTTCTCCCAGGTCCATCACCATACCGCCATCTTCGTCTGCCACATCGCCATTCAGGTGTTCTTCGTAGTGCTGCCGCCACCTTTGGATCACCTCACGCTCGTTCGTAAGAAGGTTCCCGTTTATGTCCTTACACATATCGGGCTGTGGCACGTGGCCCTTACGTGAACGGTTTAACTTCTCATAGAACTTTCGTGTGTTATTAGCGCGGTACAGTTGCTGCGTTTCTTCACGGTCTCGATCTTCCTGCTGGCGCTTTTTCCTCCGGAAAATCGAGTTTTGTCTGTTCCGCGCCTGTTTATATCGTGCCTCGTTCGCCCTCGTGCGGTGTTGCAGCAATCTCGCCCATGCTGCATTCTTCTCTTCCACTAACTGCTCACATTCGCCGTCATACCAGTCGTTTCTCTGATCCGGGGGCACCGTGCCAAGTGCAGCGGTTGCGGTGCTACCAATGGCGGATCGAATATCTCTCCAGCCATCTTCAAGAGATGCTGCGCCTAGCTGCACTTCCGTTGGGAGTGCCACTTCCAGCTGCTGCGCGTAGTCTTGGGCTAGTCTACCGTCTTGCAGCCGCCCAATGTTTAGCCGCGGCGGACGACTCCGACGCGTGTTGATCACCGTCGAGAGTTTTGAGCGCAGGCATACTGCAACGAGGTAGTGGTCGGATTCAATATTCGCACTGCGGTAAGTGCGTACGTTCGTGATGTCGGAGAAGAATTTACCGTCGATTAGAACGTGGTCGATTTGGTTTTCCGTTACTTGATTAGGTGATTTCCATAAGGCTTTGTAGATATTCTTGCGGGGGAAGAAAGTGCTTCGGACTACCATTCCGCGGAAGGCTGCAAAGTTTATGCATCGTTGGCCGTTGTCGTTCGATACGGTATGCAGACTATCCGGTCCGATGACCGGTCTATACATTTCCTCCCTTCCTACCTGAGCGTTCATGTCACCGATGACGATTTTGACGTCCCGCAGTGGGCATCCATCGTATGTCTGTTCCAGCTGCACATAAAACGCTTCTTTCTCGTCGTCGGATCTCCCTTCGTGTGGGCAGTGCACGTTGATTATGCTATAGTTGAAGAATCGGCCTTTTATCCTCAGCTTGCACATCCTTGTGTTTATTGGCTTCCACCCAATCACGCGTTGGCGCATCTTGCCCAAAACTATGTAGTCGGTTCCCAGCTCGTTGGTGGTGCCACAGTTCTGGTAGAAGGTAGCCGCTCGATGCCCGCTTTTCCACACTTTCTGTCCTGTCCAGCAGATTTCCTGCAGCGCTATGACGTCGAAGTTGCGGGGATTTAATTCATCGTAGATTATCCTGTCGCAACCTGCGAAGCCTAGCGACTTGCAGTTCCATGTTCCAAGCTTCCAATCGTGATCCTTTATTCGTCGCCTAGGTCGTTGCCGATTGTATCGAGTCGTATTATCTTCTATGTCGTTCGTAATAGTTGTTTTTAAAGGCGGCTTATTGGGCCTGCGCAAACCTCCTGTCTCGTCGGAGGGCCGTCGTTTCAGGGCTGTTTAGCGTCCCACCTAACACCAGGACTTGGGCTTGTGCGCTTTGAGCGGCACACGGTCGCTTTGGCGGAGCCTACTTGCGGATACATGCAGCTTTTTATAGAGGTTTAACAGGGCCCACTGTCAAATCCCACAACTCGCAGATGGCCTGGGGAGGGATCGTCAAGCCCTTGGACATAGTCCCTGCTGCCCCTATCATATCTGATACGATCGTTGAAACTGAGACAACGACCATACCTGACGATCGGTACGAAGAAGATGCCTCTATGGATATTTTTCTGGTTTATCGGTTAAAGAACAACTTGTGAAGAGACTGTAGCAGAGCAAAACACTTGCGTTGCTGCTGGCAAATACGTTGACGCCAGGATCCTTGCATGCAATCCGTAAGGAATTCTCATACTATGAATCGGAAGGGATTAAGGGCAAGTATTTGACACTGATTTTCAACGGTCTTGGAACCATTCGTCCTACTTCGGTTGAACCAGAGAGGGCATTCTCAGTAGTTGCTCAACAAGCAATGATTTTAACATTTGAAGTTTGTCAACAAATATTGTTTTTCATCCAAAAGTCCAAATCAAAAGTTTTTCTTTTACTTCCTGAAATTTTCACAAAACCAGTATTCTACCGGTATTAACGGTATTGACTCCTTTAAATACCGAATACCGGTATTTGACAAAAATGCCCAATACCGACCACCCTAAGTGCATATTACAATTTCTTTGCAAAAATATCACCTTTAATTGGATTACAAATAACTGATTAAGAAAAATATTTTGAGCTTTTTAGTGAATGTCTTCACTTGTCATTAGACGAGTTTGTACAATCCCATTTAATTCCACCACTTAATTGTACCTTGACAGATACGTATTTCGACCTCAACAGTAAGGTCGTCTTCAGTGTCTCGTACAAGTCGAGTCAAGTGCTAGTGTTGGGAGCTACTATTGTTTACCGGGACGGATTTGTTGGATGTATTCGAGCGTTCCTATTGAATGGAAACCACGTAGATCTGAAGCGTTATGCTGAAAAGAAGTTGTACGATGTTACTCCAGGATGCGTAGGACGTTGCGAATCCAATTCTTGCTTCAACAATGGAACCTGTACGGAGCGTTACGACAACTTCTTGTGTGATTGCCGTTGGAGTGCTTTTAAGGGTCCAATTTGCGCTGATGAAATTGGAGTCAACATGCAGGCCAGTTCGATGATCAAGTACGATTTCCAGGGTGCTTTCCGTTCAACACTACATGAGCGTATTCGTGTCGGTTTCACGACAACTCAACCGTAGGGCTTCCTGCTAGGTTTCTTCTCAAACCAATCGAAAGAATATCTAACGATTTTGGTTTCGAAAGGCAGGAGTTGATTTATCCAACAAAGAACTTTGGTCTCGGTCAGTACCATAACGTGCGGTTTTCGAGAAAGAATGGTGGGGCAACCGCAGTTTTGGAAATTGATGACTATGAACCACAGGAGTACCATTTCGACATCAAGGATTCGGCTGATTCTCAATTCAACAATATTGAGTACATGTACATCGGGAAGAACGAAACAATGAAGGATGGTTTTATTGGATGTATCTCGAGGGTAGAGTTTGACGATATCTATCAGTTGAAGTTCCTATTGAAACAGAACCCTCCTCCAAATGTGAAATCTTTGGGAACTCCCTTGACGGAAGATTTCTGCGGAGTCGAGCCAGTCACACACCCTTCAATCAAGATTGAAACTCGTCCTCCACCAGGAGTTGATGAGGACAGACTACGTGATCCCTATGGTCCGGACACCGCTATTCTGGGTGGTGTTCTGGCCGTAGTTTTCCTACTACTTATTATCATGGTTATTTTAATAAGCCGATACATGAATCGCCACAAGGGTGAATATCTGACGCAAGAAGACAAGGGAGCGGATGCGGCTCTCGATCCGGACGATGCCGTCGTGCAATCGACGACTGGCCATCAAGTGACACAACGGAAGGAATGGTTTATTTAATTATTTAAATTGCAGAAACAAGCTTTGGTTTCAGATAAAAATCTGATACGGGTATTTAGACCCTGAAAAGGGCTGTTTTTCAACGCGAAGGTTCCAAATTCTGCAGCCGAATCCATACAGAGTGCGCCTTTGCCGCTTCAGCTTTTTCGCAAATCTGCCTGCAGCACTTACATGACTAAACGTAAGAAATCCAATTCAAATCAGTTTTTCCGTATTTTAGGATCCACTTCGATCTGTGGAGATTGGAAAGAGGTAAAGAGTGCCGCCGCCTCCGACCTTTTCAAGCGTTGGCAAGAATCATCTGCGGTTGCTGTTGTTGATTCATTGCATTCTGCCGGTCACCTGTATTATTGCGGCGACGCCGTTGTTGGCGGGGACGGAACTTCTTGTTGCCTGCGCCGTCATTCGGAGATGTCGGTTGAATGTTGTTGTTATAATTGTTTTTGCCCGGGTGGTTATTGTTCATGTCAACGCCAATGTTGCTGTTGTTATTGTTGTTGTAACTGTTGCGACTGGCATGCATAGGTTTGCGATTTTCTTTTCCATTTTGTTGTTGGCAACAGCATAGTTTCCACCATCCCCCTTTCACGGAGTCTAGCGTTTTCTAATCATGCTTCTGTAGACGGACGGACTCTATTTGTGGAGTAAAAGCTGTTCCTCTCGTTCCTGGAATCGTGGATTCTTCGCGTCTTGTGCAGCTTGTTCCTGCTGCCGGTTCATCTCTAGCGCTTCGTATTGCAAATGATTCTCCTTCATCCGCTTCTTCAACGCCACCTCTTTGAGCTGTTCCCGTTCGTTTGCGTGATATTATTTGGTACTTGATGTCGTTCTGAATAAAAATAAGTCCGCAAAGGTCCCAGGTACATCCAGCAACAACTACCGTGCGCCTCCTTCGCACTGAAATGTTAGTCTCGCGCTGATGCCACTATAACCTGTACCAATACGAAGAAAAGTAGGTACCGTGACCCGATTGTGCCGGTTTTCAGGCAGCGCTCCTCAATTCTGGTCGACCAGCCACTGACCAAGTTTGGAAGACGTACCACCTTTAGAGAGACTACTTAATTTTTCCAGCATAACTGCCACTTTGACCATCTGGATAACATCAAACACCAGCCGAAATAGAAGTAAACGTACTGTCTGAATGAAAACGCGTGGATCAAAGACATAGGTGACTGTTTGCCACGCTTGTTTTATGATTTGAACCCTCACCCAAGAAATTGTTTTGAATACAACTTGCGAACCTGCCTCACGAATTCTCGAAGTGAGAAAGAATTTCTTCTTGAAGTTCGGAACAATGGGATGTATGGGACTTAAAAAGCTTATGATGTTCTACTTCGGTGCAAACTTCATACTTAAAAGTTTTGGGTTCAGTCTCCGGAACATTAAATATGTTCTTTGAGCAACACCAAGATTTTTAACCCATCAAACATTCCTGCAATTTTTCTGAACAGTCCACTTCCCGCCGGATGTGTGCCACAGCCCGGATTGCCTCCGTGCAGCCAGCACCTTGCAGCAGAGCATGGACCTGCGAGTTGACCCTTGCGAAGACTTCTACGCGTTCAGCTGTGGCAACTGGGCCGACGACCATCCTCGGCCGGACAGCTACACCAGCTACGACTGGTTCAGCGAACGACAGGCACGCATCCTGCGGAACATCCGCCAATATCTACAGCGGAACGACAGCTCCGACGAACCGAACCCAATCAAGCAAGCGCGGGCCATGTACCGTGGCTGCATGAATTTGACCGCCATGGACTCCGTGGGATACGCGCCGCTGTTCAAACTGCTGGGTGAGTATTTCCTACCGAACTACCCGACTGTGCTGAACGTGACACAGGTGGACTACGAAAGCTATGACTTCGAGTGGATCCGAACGTTGGCGAAGATAAAACAAATGCTAGGATTGGACATTTTGATCGGTTTCGACGTGTATCCTGATCCCAAGAACCGAGACTCGAATCGGCTGGTTTTAGGAACACCGGAGCAAGGTTCGGACTTGCCATTGTAAGTTGTGATACATAGTAGTAGGACCAAAAATAATGAATGATTTTTTTTAGCAACATGGACATCCTTAAGCATATTTCAAAAGCAAAGCACAAAATCATAGTCTACGATGATGAGGACGAGGAATACGTAGATGATCCGGTAGATACCAAGCACATGATTGCGTACAAAAACTTCATGATAGGTGCTATGAAGATTTTGGTAAAAAATACATATCCGATCATTGACATCGAATCTTATTCGGGTGACTTCCAAAAAGCAGCTGACATTTACGTCAAGATGTCCAGGGCAATCATGAAGATGGAGAAACAAGCGGAGAATGCTTCCAAATCCAACAACACTGAAGATCGACTCAATCTACAAGATACAGTCTACGTCACCGTTGCCGAACTACAGAACATGACCGATCAGTACATCTTCCCCAAGGAGCCGTTCCCTGTTTGGGAAAGCTACCTGAACGAAGTCTTCGAAGGTATTCCGGAAGCGCACCTCGATCTGAAACATGACCAAATCCTAACCAGCAATGCAGACATTCTATATCTGCGCTTGCTAGCCGACTACCTCTCACAGACGCCCCTGGCTCATATAGAATTATTTATCTGGTGGACGGTAGTGGAGGAACTGATACTTCACACTACAACCGAAATTAGAAAGCTGCACTACGAGTACTACAAGGCGTTGATCGTGACGGAGGGTTACACACCACGATCACTGTACTGCACCGGTGCAGTAAACAAACTGATGGGAATGGCGGTTAGTTACGCTATCACTGATCACGATTTTCTCAAAAATACTAAACCCAAAGTGCAGCAAATGCTGAGGTACATTCGAAGCGCGTTCGAACGATTGGTCAGAGACACCAACTGGATGGATTGGAGAACGAAAAGCTCGACGCTGGAGAAGTCGCAAGCGATGCGTAGTTTGATCGGGTTTCCCGAGTGGATACTTGAGGACGGAAAGTTGGAACAGATCTACGCTCCGGTGAGTGAATGTGGAGGAACGAGGGAAGATTGAAATAGTGGTTTTGATATTTCAGACTGACTTGAGCGATACGCAACATTTGGAGAACATGGTTCAGTTAATTGAGCTGCGGAATGTGAAATACCTTCGTCGATGGAGGTTAAAGAACGTTTTGAGCTGGGACACCTATCCGACCAACGTGAATGCGTTCCACGCCTTTCAGGATAATGCAATCAGTAAGTATGAACTTTTCGATTCATTTTGTATGCTCACGTGACCATCATATATCCAAACCATGGAATGCAGCGATACCGATTGCTATCCTGCAATATCCGTTTTATCACCTGGGTCTAGAGTAAGCGAGTTTGTTGGTTTGTTTTGGGTAATGGATTGCATTTTTCTGGTCTCGAACGAACACTGATTTTTTTCACGGCACCAAAACGAGAGTGAGCCAAGCACAAGCACTGCGCTTCCAGATTGCCGCGCTGAGAGCACGAATGTCACTTCTGAACGCTTTGATTGCTGGTTTGACTGTGGACTCGAGAGGCATTATTGCTGAAGAAATGTTCTAAATTCCAGGGCGCTGAACTATGGTGCGATTGGGACGGTGCTAGGTCACGAGTTGACCCACGGGTTCGATGATAGTGGTGAGTTTTGCTGGGCCTTGGGAAAGTAGGTGGAATAAAGGCGTGTCTGTGTTCGTTGCAGGTCGGCAGTTCGACAAGAATGGCAATCTGAAGCAGTGGTGGACAAACAATACGGTACGAGAGTACGTTAACAGGACCGCGTGCTTTGTCCGGCAATACAGCGGTTACTACGTCAAGGAAGCTGATGACTACGTAAGCGATATCAATACTGCTATTTAATATTTTGTAATCGACTAATATTATTCGATAATGAAAGCACAGAGAAACAGACAACTTGAGTCGAGTCAAGTACGAGACACTGTACTGTCATACTGTTGAGGTCAAAATACGTATCTGTCCAAGCATAGCATAGTTACGGTGTACTTCGTAGATTGGACACTAGTGATACTCATGTTTTTCTTTTGAAATCCTTATTCAGATTGCTATCAGAAATCAAGGTGGGTGTGGTCCTTGATTTCAATCTAGGATAAAAATCACAAAAGCATGAGGATTACTACTCCTGGCCACACCCATCTTCACCGTAACTTGGGAGGGAAAGGAAGTGTTGGTGTGGTACTTACTTAACGAAAGGCCCCCGACTCAGCGACACCCTCATAAGTACCACGGAGTTGGATATTGGGGAAGGTATTCGTTGGGTCAGGATTTGCCTGTAGCTGACAATGTGACCGAGGTAGATCTTACACCGTAACACACCACGGAAAGGTGTCTACCCAGCGTTACGGGGTAGGTCAAAATACCCCTAGTAACACAGTTCAGATCGATTTGGTTGCAGCAACTCCAATGTGACTGGATTTGGTCGCATATGAGTCCCAGTGACTGTTATGTGACAAGTGTGCTACTCGGGACGTATCTGTCCAAGGTACAATTAAGCGGTGGAATTAAATGGTATAGCACGAACTCGTCTTATGCCAAGTGAAGACATTTCACCAAAAGCTCAAAATATTGTCGCGCTTATCTTTTTCTAGAATGCCACGGCGGTCTTACACTCGCAGGCTCGACTGCGAAGGTAAACGTCAAGATAGCCGCCGTGTTAAAAGATAGGCAGAATTTTTGCATACGGTGGGTGAGATTTTTATTGACTCTGTTGTGTTAAGTGACCGTTGCGATTACCTGAGAAGCAACCACCAGGAAGCCGCAGTATTCTATTTTATCTTGAGATGCATAATAATTTTCTTATCGTCGATAAACGCGGCTTCGGTGCCCGATCCACCACTTACAAAAAATTGAATCCACCGTGGAAAAGATGAACGATGGGACACGTGTTAAGTGGGTTGTATTTAACCCAAAAGATCGTAGGTCAAAAGGTCGAAGGGACAAAAGGTGGAAAAAAAATCGAAAGGTCGAAAGCATAAAAGGGCGAATGGTTGAAGGAACAAAAGATAGAAATTACAATTGTAGGACAAAAGGTCGAAGGTCAAAAGGTCAAAGAGAAAAAGAGTGAGATGGGATAAAAGGTCGAAATTACAAAAACGGGTAAAAACGTCGAGTATTAATCAACCATTCTTCTGCACATTTATATTTATTTGTGTTTAAGCTGTTAATATTTCATTGTTGAATTTTCCCTTCTTTTATTCAAGGGCTGTTCTTTTGTCTTCGGCCTTTTGATCTTCGACATTTTGACCTTCGACCTTTTGTCCTACAACCCTGTTCGAGGAGAAAATTTCCTAAAAATCTGAGACCATTTTTGCTTTTCTGGTTCAACGAAGTTGAACATATAGAAAAAGTTATTGAAATTTACACGAAAAATAATGCACATAAAGGAAATGCCATTTATGCGATTTAGTGGCATAATGCTATAAAATTGCATACATTTAGGGCGTTCTTGTTAGAAAAGATCCATGTACGCCCAGGATAGTATACTATATCGCGTCTTTATTTTTTACGCGCAGATTCACTAGTGGACAGTAAATTTGTATTCGCGATGCTCATGTGTTGCATTTGTAGTTCTCGACCTCTAAAATCGACAGGTTACTGGCGTTTGTTGTTTGATTGGAAAAATTCCGATATTATTTGGTCACAATGTAGGAAGGAAATCAAAGCTTGGTGGCGTTGTTGTCGTTGTCGACATGTTTCCATGATTGCATGTTCAGATAAGTTAAAATACTAAGTTATTACGATATCTGAATGTCGCCATGAGTGTTTTTCAGGCAAAAATGGGCCTCCCAGGGGAAACGAAAACCGTTCAGCAGCATATAAAAGCATATGGAGACGCATGGTACATTTGTGCGATGATTCATCTTGTGACTTAACTTTTTAGGCAAATTTCATCTCATCCTTTCATTCATTTCATTTATTTAGTCTACATCTAAACAGATAACACTGAATCAACAATTTGACGCCACAATACACGGTTCGAGGCCGCATCTCTCCATCCTGGGATACGCCCCACGCTCGCCAAGTCGTTCTGCACCTGGTCTGCCCATCTCGCTCGCTGCGCTCCACGTCGTCTCGTACCTGCCGGATCGGAAGCGAACACCATCTTTGCAGGATTGCTGTCCGGCATTCTTGCAACATGCCCTGCCCATCGTACCCGTCCGGCTTTAGCTACCATCTGGACACTGGGTTCGCCGTAGAGTTGGGCGAGCTCATGGTTCATTCTTCGCCGCCACACACCGTCTTCTTGCACACCGCCAAAAATGGTCCTAATCACCCGTCTCTCGAATACTCCGAGTGCTTGCAAGTCCTCCTCGAGCATTGTCCATGTTTCATGTCCATAGAGGCAACCGGTCTTATAAGCGTCTTGTACATGACACATTTGGTGCGGTGGCGAATCTTTTTCGACCGCAGTTTCTTCTGGAGCCCATAGTAGGCCCGACTTCCACAGATGATGCGCCTTCGTATTTCACGACTAACGTTGTTGTCAGCCGTTAGCAAGGATCCGAGGTAGACGAATTCCTCGACCACCTCGAAGGTATCCCCGTCTATCGTAACACTGCTTCCCAGGCGGGCCCTGTCGCGCTCGGCTCCGCCCACGAGCATGTACTTTGTCTTTGACGCATTCACCACCAGTCCAACTTTTGTTGCTTCGCGTTTCAGGCGGGTGTACAGTTCTGCCACCTTTGCAAATGTTCGGCCGACAATGTCCATGTCATCCGCGAAACAAATAAATTTACTGGATCTGTTGAAAATCGTACCCCGGCTGTTACACCCGGCTCTCCGCATGACACCTTCTAGCACAATGTTGAACAACAGGCACGAAAGTCCATCACCTTGTTTTAGTCCCCGGCGCGAATCGAACGAACTAGAGTGTTCGCCCGAAATCTTCACACAGTTTTGCACACCATCCACCGTTGCTTTGATCAGTCTGGTAAGCTTCCCAGGGAAGCTGTTCTCGTCCATAATTTTCCATAGCTCTACCCGGTCTATACTGTCGTATGCCGCCTTGAAATCAACGAACAGATGGTGCGTTGGGACCTGGTATTCACGGCATTTTTGAAGGATTTGCCGTACAGTAAAGATCTGGTCCGTTGTCGAGCGGCCGTCAACGAAGCCGGCTTGATAACTTCCCACGAACTCATTCACTAATGGTGAATTGTGACGGAAGATGATCTAGGATATCACTTTGTAGGCGGCATTAAGGATGGTGATCGCTCGAAAGTTCTCACACTCCAGCTTGTCGCCTTTCTTGTAGATGGGGCATATAACCCCTTCCTTCCACTCCTCCGGTAGCTGTTCGGTTTCCCAGATTCTGACTATTAGTTTGTGCAGGCAAGTGGCCAGCTTTTCCGGGGCCATCTTGATGAGCTCAGCTCCGATACCATCCTTACCAGCTGCTTTATTGGTCTTTAGCTGATGAATGGCATCCTTAACTTCCCTCAAGGTGGGGGCTGGTTGGCTTCCATCGTCCGCTAAACTGACGTAGTCATCTCCTCCGCTGCCTTGACTTTCACTGTCTGTACTCTCAGCGCCATTCAGATGTTCCTCGTAGTGCTGCTTCCACCTTTCGATCACCACACGTTCGTCCGTCAAGATGCTCCCATCTTTATCCCGGCACATTTCGGCTCGCGGCACAAAGCCTTTGCGGGATGCGTTGAGCTTCTGATAGAACTTACAGCTGTTCCATCTCCTCGCACTCCTCTTCGTCCAGGCAGCTCCTGAAAAAGGCGGGTCTGCTGTCTCCGCTTCCGTCTATAACGTTCCACGTTCTGCCGGGTACCTTGCTGCAGCGCGACCGCCCGCGCTGCGTCCTTCTCCTCCAGAATCTGCTGCGACACATTACTTATGCTTTATTTCAACATGTCAACGTAATGAACCATTATTTCGGTCGTAAAAGGGCCCTTTTCCACTTTAAGTCAATTTTAATGGCTGTATTATTTACAAGCATATATAGCTTCATGGCTACTTGGGTGGCTTATCGTAATAACTTAGTATTTTAACTTATCTGAACATGCAATCAGGCAAACATGCAAGTGGTTCCAACGCCGTTAAAGCGATGAATCCTTTCCTACTTTGTGACCAAATAATCTCGGAATTTCCTCAATCAAACAACAAACGCCAGTAACCAGTCGACTTTAGAGGTTGAGAACTACAAATGCAACACAAGAACATCGCGAATACACAATTTTATTTGTTTCTGTGAAGAAGCCTCTGTATAGAAGCCTCGAAGATCCATAGACTATGCTCGACAAGCTCAATAAATGTCTGTCTGTCCGTGTGTATGTATCCGTATATGTGTGTGTATGTGTGAACACAAAAGTTAAGACAAACATTAGACAACCTTTCATATAATAATTCTTAACCGATTTTCTCGCAACAAGTTCCATTCGACAGGGGTCGAAGCCTCGTTGATCACTTTTGAATTTGATAACGATCGGCAGTTGCGTTTAAAAGTTATGAAGGAAATGTTACATCCAACCATATTAGCGCCATATAAGGTTGGTGTCTTGGCTAAATGCGAGAAAGGCCAATTTTCGTGATGTCCAATTTGTAACTGCAGAAATATCCTCCTTATCTTCCCGAAGGACGTAATCCTACGTCAAAAGAATTTCGTCCAATAGGCACGTTGTTTGTTTACCTTCCAATGCTAGGCTTATTCAGGAAGGAGTGATGGGTGAGAGATGTTTCTCACCAAAATAAAAAAAAACTCAAAGGTGCAGCCCAATCGTGTTGTACGCAAAGGTGACGTAGAACTACGTAGCTGTATGTAATTTACAGGTTTTCGACTTTTCTTTTCGAGAGACCAAAACAAGCGTTCTTCAAGCCCAGGGTGAATCTGTTTTCGTTGTTATTCCTGTGGGTGTTAGGGCATTAGGCCGAATGGTCATTAGGCCGAATGAGAAGTGAGAAGTCAGTTCTTCCTTTTTCCTCCTCCATTCTTCTTTCTTCCTCCTTCGTTTATTTTACTTTCTTCATCCCTCTTCCTTCTTTCTTCTTGCTTTTTTCCTTATTTCTTCCTTCTCTCTTCTTTCTTTCTTCTTTATTCCTTCTTTTTATTTCTTTCTTCCTTCTTTCTCCCTTCTTTCTTCCTTCTTTCTTCCTTCTTTCTTCCTTATTTCTTCCTTCTTTCTTCCTTCTCTCTTCCTTCTTTCTTCCTTCTTTCTTCCTTCTTTCTTCCTTGTTTCTTCTTTCTTTCTTCCTTGTTTCTTTCATTTTTTTCCTTCTTTCTTCTTTCTTTCTTCTTTTTTCATGCTTCTTTCTCCCTTCTTTCTTCCTTCTTTATTCCTTCTTTCTTCCCTCTTTCTTTCTTCTTTCTTTCTTCTTGCTTTTTTCCTTGTTTATTCCTTTGTTTCCTTCTTTCTTTCTCCCTTATTTTTTCATTCGTTCTTCCTTCATTCTTCCTTCTTGCTTTCTTCCTTTTTCTTCCTTATTTCTTCCTTTTTTCTTGCGTCTTTCTTATGTCTTCCATCCTGCTTTTTTTCTTCTTTCTTCCTTATTTCTTCCTTCTCTCTTATTTCTTTCTTCTTTATTCCTTCTTTTTATTTCATTCTTCCTTCTAACTTCCTTCTTTCTTCCTTCTTTCTTCCTTCTTTCTTCCTTCTTTCTTCCTTCTTTCTTCCTTCTTTCTTCCTTCTTTCTTCCTTCTTTCTTCCTTCTTTCTTCTTTCTTTCTTCCTTCTTTCTTCCTTCTTTCTTCCTTCTTCCTTCCTTCTTTCTTCCTTCCTTCTCCTTCTTTCTTCCCTCTTTCTTTTTTCTTCCTTCTTTCTTTCTTTCTTCTTTCTTCCTTCTTTCTTCCATCTTTTCTCCTTCTTTATTTCTTCTTTTTTCCTTATTTCATGCTTCTCTCCCTTCTTTCTTAATCCCTTTTTCCATCTTTCTTCCTTCTTTTTTCCTTCTTACTTCCTTCTTTCTTCCTTCTTTCTTCCTTCTTTCATGCTTCTCTCTCCCTTCTTTCTTCCTTCCCTTTATTTCTTCCTTCTTTGTTTTCCTTCTTTCTCCCTTCTTTCTTCCTTCATTCTTCCTTCATTCTTCCTTCTTTCTTCCTTCTTTATTCCTTCTTTCTTTCTTCTTTCTTCTTTCTTTCTTCCCTTTTTCTTCTTTCTTTCTTCTTTATTTCTTCCTTCTTTCTTCTTTGTTTCTTCTCTTCTTCCTTCTTTCTTTCTTCCTTCTTTCTCCCTTCGTTCTCCCTTCTTTCTTACCTTTTCCTTCTTTCTTTCTTTCTTCTTTCTTCCTTCTTGCTTTCTTCCTCCTTTCTTCCTTTTTTCTTCCTTCTTTCTTCGTTCTTCTTCCTTCTTTCTTCCTTCTTTCATGCTTCTTTCATGCTTCTTTCTCTCTTCTTTCTTCCTTCTTTCTTCCTTTTTCTTCCTTCTTTCTTCCCTCTTTCTTCTTTCTTTCTTCCTTCTTTCTTCCTTCTTTCTTCTTTCTTTCTTCCTTGTTTCTTCCATTTTTTTCTTCTTTCTTCTTTCTTTCTTCCTTCTTTCATGCTTCTTTCTCCCTTCTTTCTTCCTTCTTTCTTCCTTCTTTCTTCCTTCTTTCTTCCTTCTTTCTTCCTTCTTTCTTCCTTTTTCTTTAATCTTTCTTCCCTCTTTCTTCTTTCTTTCTTCTTTCTTTCTTATTTTTTTCTTTTTTCTTTCTTCCTTGTTTCTTCCTTTGTTTCCTTCTTTCTTTCTCCCTTATTTCTTCCTTCGTTCTTCCTTCTTTCTTCCTTCTTTCTTCCTTCTTTCTTCCTTCTTTCTTCCTTTTTCTTCCTTATTTCTTCCTTTTTTCTTCCTTCTTTCTTCCTTCTTTCTTCTTTTTTTGTCTTTTTTTCTTCGTTTTTCTTCCTTTTTTCTTGCGTCTTTCTTATTTCTTCCTTCCTGCTTTTTTCCTTCTTTCTTCCTTCTTTCTTCAAGCTTTCTTTTTTCATTTCTACCTTTCTACCTTCTTTCTTCATTTTATCTTCTTTCTTTTTTCCTTTACTTTTTTCTTTACCCATCTTCTTTCTTTCTTCCATCTCTTTTTCTTCTTTTCTCATCTTTCTTCCTTATTTCTTCTCATTTCTCACTTCTCATTTATTACTTCACACTTCTCACTTCTCACCTCTCACTTCTCACTTATCACTTCTTACTTCTCACCTCTCACTTCTCACTTTTCACTTCTCACTTCTCACTTTCCACTTTTCACTTTTCACTTTTCACTTTTCGCTTTCCACTTTTCACTTCTCACTTCTCACTTCTTACTTCTTACTTCTCACTACTTACTTCTCACTTATCTCTTCTCATTTCTCACCTCTTTTTACTTCTCATTTTTCCCTTCTCACGTCTCAATTTTCATTTTTCACTTCTTACCTCGTACTTCTAATTCGGCCTAATGGCCATTCGGCCTAATGTCCCAGCATCATTCCTGTGCTCCTGACATTGAGTGAGCATTATGAGCCGTGGTGATGTAGGTATATAATTTTTAAACCAACATTTGAAGGGAAGATAAAAATAAAATTTTCAAATAAACGAGGATGAACAACATTCTCAAGCGATAATATATCCAAAATAATAAATGGATAAAAACTCGCTATAGAGTAAGAATCGTTCGTTGCTACTTTTGAACTTATTTTCCTACATAACACCAAAACACAATGCCAAACATCCGATTGAACTTCATTGTTGACATTTAATTGGTATTAGTTAGGTTTACATTTAAATGAGAATTTTGTGGAAAATATATATAGCTCTTTTAGTGGAATGTATTCAACCGTCTAAGACGAATTAAGTACTGTCCATTTAATTCCACCAGTTAATTTTCGTTATCTTTGCAGATACGTATTTCGACCACAACTGTGTGGTCGTCTTCAGTGTCTTGTACTTGACTCGACTTCCGAGTCGAGTCAAGTACAAGACACTGAAGACGACCACACAGTTGTGGTCGAAATACGTATCTGCAAAGATAACGAAAATTAACTGGTGGAATTAAATGGACAGTACTTAATTCGTCTTAGACGGTTGAGAATTTTGTGTTTATTATCAATCGAATCCAAAATTTGAAAAGTTATCGCCGATGACAACTTGCCCAAGCCTACTTTTCACATCAGAGAAGGTATTAACTGATAATTCCAATAATTATTGTATGAGAATGATTCAGCACAACCCTGGCTGATAGTGTACCGCTGCAACCATCACCGATGCAAACTGAAACAGAGACTAAGCACCCGCCACTATGTCAATCTATACCCTACTTACAGAAAAACTCATCGTGAAAGCAGGGCTGTCAACACCGTTTTGTGGTCAGGTCATCCTATGGGGGAAGTCAGAGTAAACGCGACAAAGATGTTTGACAGTTTATTAGTTATTATTCCTTCGCGTGAGTTGCGTCGGACTTTGCGTTTAGTCCGGCAGACACCTAGGAATCAGCAAAAACGAGGCGAGCCGAAACACCCCCAACCTTTCGATAGAAAATGCGCGTGTAAGTTAGCAGAAACGAACTGCACAAGTTAAAAGCCCTGTAAGTTGCATTAATTTAGCGTCTACGCTGGCTTGAGGTCTCCAGTCAGCCTTGCGAACAAAGGCGTAGTATCCGGAGATGGCGAGATTGATTCTCGATCCTGTCTAGGATGTTTTCAGGTGGGAAACATTCTCGGTACCCTGAGCATAGTGTATCCATTGTATTTGCCACACAAGATACATAATAATGCAATGGCGAGCATAGAATGCTTTCAAAAACTCAAAGGTGCAGCCCAATCGGGTTGTACGCAAAGGTGACGTTGAACTACGTAGCTGTATCTGCTTTCGTTGTTTATCCTATGCTCCTGAGATTGAGTGAGCATTACGAAAACTGGTGATGTAAATAATTTTTGGACCAACATTTGAAAAGGAAGATAAAAATAAAATTTTCAAATAATCGAGGATGAACAACACTCTCAAGCGTTCACATATCCAAATTACCAATTGATAAATACTCACTAGAGAGTAAGAATCGTTCGATAATTGTATCTCGATTCGAAGCATTGGTAAATGCTACTTTTTAAGTTATTTTCCCACATAACACCAACACACAATGCCAAACATCTGATTGAACTTCATTGTTGACATTGAATTGGTATTAGTTAGGTTTACATTTAAATGATAATCGATTACAAAATTTGAAAAACACAACCCTAGCTAACTACCCGTCACTAAGTCAGTCTAAACCCCTGGTGGCTCATTACAGAAAAACCCATTGCGAAAGCTGGGCTGTCAATGTCGTTATTGATAATACTTCACGTGAATTGCGTCGGACTTAACGTTTACTACGGTAGAAACCTACGAATCAGCAAAACCGAGCCAACAAAAAGTTTACCAGAACGCATTCACTGCAGCAGCGAAGAAGATTCCGAGCCCCTCTACTGGCATCAACAGACGTAAGCAAGAAGCTACCGTCAAACGCCCCAAGCTTTCCAAGGAAAACGCACATTTAAGTTAGCATAAATAGCCCTGCAATGGCAGACATGAAAAATTTTCAATTAATAACTAAAGAAATGCTTATAGATTACCAAGTTGAAAAGCAGGTCAAGTTCTAGTTGGAATGTAGTGCTATGGAAGAAGAAGCTTGCATTGCACTTACGAGATTGACTGATTCACCGAAACCGAGTGCTAAACTGTTAGCAAGTTTTTAATAGTAAATATTATCATACACAGATATTGTAACACACTAGAGTCGGTTTTTACGCGGAGGATATGGGCCGCGTAAATTGAAACAACGTAAAACACCGCGTAAATCCCAAAATATGTCTGAATGAACCGCGGAAATCCAGAAATTCGCGTGAAAAAGAAATCGCGTAAAAAGCGATTCCTGTAAAAAATAAACGCGTAACAAACGACTTCAGTGTACATCGAGTATGAAGCGTTGACTCTTCCTTGATCGAATGGTCCAAGAAAATTGAAAATCCATCTACAAACGGCTGAGATATTAACGATCGAAGTCTACCATATTTTCGTGACGTTTTCCAATTTTTTGCAATCGCGAAGTGTACCCCAATATAGAAAAGACAGACGTAGTTCTACGTCAATAATAACTAAAGAAATGCTAATAGATTACTAAGTTGAAAAGCAGAGTAAGTGCCAATTGGAATGTAGTGCTAAGGAAGAAGTAGCTTACGATGCACTTACGAGATTGACTGATTCACCGAAACCGATTGCTAAACTGTCAGCAAGTTTTCAATAGTAAATAATCATACATAAATATTGTAACACACTGGAGTCGTTTTTTAAGCGGATGAGAGCCGGGTAAATTAAAACAACGTAAAATCCGCGTAATTCCGAAAATATGTTTGAATAAACCGCGGATATCCCGAAATGCGAGTAAAAAAAATCGCATAAAAAACCTTTCGTGTAAAACCAAATCGCGTAAAAAACGACTTCAGTGTACATCGTGAAGCGTTGACTCTTCCTTGATCTAATGGTCCAAGAAAATTAAAAATCCATCGAGAAACGGCTGAGATATTAACGATCAAAGTCTATCATATTTTCGTTACGTTTTTCGATTTCTTGTAATCGTAGAGTGTACCCCAATATAGAAAAGACAGACGTAGTTCTATGTCAAAAAGATTCATCCTTGACCCGAAAATCGCTAGCTTTGTTCTTATCGAAATGAAAAGTACAAACCCTGAACAACCTTAACTATAGTTCCAGCTTAAATTCCATTTTTTTTAACCCTCTAAGACCCGGGACGAACGGATTTTTTTCAAATGGCTCGCATTCAGCACCTGATCGTCGGAATTCCTCGCGGTTTCGTTTGTGCTCAATGGGAATAGCTATATTTTTGCTCTGATATATGTTCAAATAAAAATTTTTGTTCTGGTCCGAGTTATTGCTAAAAATAAGTGTGCGCGGGGGTGTTTTTTCTATAATTCAAACATCTCTTCAATATTCTGGACGTGTTCATGCCCAAAATTTATCAAATCACCCATCAAACCAACCCAAAAAGATATTTGTAAAGATTTTTAGTCGATTCCGATGTTTTCACCATTTGAGTAGGGCAGGATTGACTGAATTCAGGGCCGCATTCAGGGGTTACAATGGTAGAGTATGGGCTAAAAATTCAATTACAATAAACTTTGCATGAGCATGCGGCTGCACAAATTTAAAAATCAGGAGTTTTAAATATTTAATTTTCAATTGAAAATGAGATTCTGAAATTCTTATCAGGGCCGGATTTAGGGGTCGAAATGGGGGTGACCAGGGGCCATATCACCAATTGCAATGAAACTGGGCATGCGACTGCTCAAACTTCATGAAAACACATCACGAGGTCAAAGAACTCTGTTTGAATTTGAAATTGACCTTCTGTAATTTTGACCAGGGCCGGCTTCAGGGGTCCAAATGGGGAGGGCAAGGGCCATATCACCAAAAGCAATGAAACTGGGCATGCGACTGCTCAAACACCATGGAAACACATCAGGAGCTCAAAGAAATCTGTTTCAAATGGAAATTGATCTTCAGAAATTTCAACCAGGGCCGGATTTAGGAGTGAAAATGGGGAGGGCAGGGGCCATATCACCAATTGCAATGAAACAGGGCATGCGACTGCTCAAACTTCATGAAAACACATCAGGTGCTCAAAGAACTCTGTTTGAATTTGAAATTGACCTTCTAAAATTTTGACCAGGGCCGGATTCAGGGGTCTAAATGGGGAGAGCAAGGGCCATATCACCAATTGCAATGAAACTGGGCATGCGACTGCTCAAACTTCATGAAAACACATCAGGAGCACAAAGAACTCTGTTTGAATTTGAAATTGACCTTCTGTAATTTTGACCAGGACCGGCTTCAGGGGTCCAAATGGGGAGAGCAAGGGCCATATCACCAAAAGCAATGAAACTGGGCATGCGACTGCTCAAACACCATGGAAACACATCAGGAGCACAAAGAACTCTGTTTGAATTTGAAATTGACCTTCTGTAATTTTGACCAGGGCCGGCTTCAGGGGTCCAAATGGGGAGGGCAAGGGCCATATCACCAAAAGCAATGAAACTGGGCATGCGACTGCTCAAACACCATGGAAACACATCAGGAGCTCAAAGAAATCTGTTTCAAATGGAAATTGATCTTCTGAAATTTCAACCAGGGCCGGATTTAGGAGTGAAAATGGGGAAGGCAGTGCCATATCACCAATTGCAATGAAACAGGGCATGCGACTGCTCAAACTTCATGAAAACACATCAGGAGCTCAAAGAGTTCTGCTCGAACTTCAAATTGTCTTTCCGAAATTTTGACCAGGACCGGCTTCAGGGGTCCAAATGGGGAGAGCAAAGGTCATATCACCAATAGAAATAAAAATAATTCCTCCGGAAGTTCCTCCAGGAATTCCTCCGGAAGTTCCTCCAGGAATTCCTCTAGAAGTTCCTTCAGGAATTCCTCTAGAAGTTCCTTCAGGAATTCCTCTAGAAGTTCCTCCGGGAATTCCTCCGGAAGTTCCTCCAGGAATTTCTCCGGAAGTTCCTCCGGAAGTTCCTCCAGGAATTCCTCCGGAAGTTCCTCCAGGAATTCCTCCGGAAGTTCCTCCAGGAATTCCTCCGGAAGTTCCTCCAGGAATTCCTCCGGAAGTTCCTCCAGGAATTCCTCCGGAAGCTCCTCCAGTAATTCCTCCGGAAGTTCCTCCAGGAATTCCTCCGGAAGTTCCTCCAGGAAATTCCTCCAGGGATTTCTCCGCAATTTTTTCCAGGAATTCCTCCGCAAGCTCCTTCAGGAATTCCTCCGGAAGTTTCTCCAGGAATTCCTCCGGAAGTTCCTCCAGGAATTCCTCCGGAAGTTCCTCCAGGAATTCCTCCGGAAGTTCCTCCAGGAATTCCTCCGGAAGTTCCTCCAGGAATTCCTCCGGAAGTTCCTCCAGGAATTCCTCCGGAAGTTCCTCCAGGAATTCCTCCGGAAGTTCCTCCAGGAATTCCTCCGGAAGTTCCTCCAGCAATTCCTCCGGAAGTTCTTTCAGGAATTCCTCCGGAAAATCCTCCAGAATTTCTGCCGAAGTTCCTCCGGAAGTTCCTTCAGAAATTCCTTCGGAAATCCCTCCAGGAATTCATTCGGAAATTCCTCCAGGAATTCATTCGGAAGTTCCTCCAGGAAATCTTATAGAAGTTCCTCCGGGAATTCCTCCGGAAGTTCCTCCAGGAATTCCTCCGGAAGATCTTTCAGGAAATCCTCCGGAAAATCCTCCAAGAATTTCTGCCGAAGTTCCTCCGGGAATTCCTCCGGAAGTTCTTTCAGAAATTCATTCGGAAATTCCTCCAGCAATTCTTTCGGAAATTCCTCCAGGAATTCATTCGGAAGTTCCTCCAGGAAATCCTATAGAAGTTCCTCCAGGAATTCCTCCGGAAGTTTTTCCGGGAAACCCTACAGAAGTTCCTCCAGGAATTCCTTCATGAATTCCTCCATGAATTCCTCCGGAAGTTCTTCCATGAATTCCTCCGGAAGTTCCTTCATAAATCCCTCGGGAAGTTCCGCCATGAATTCTTCCGGAAGTTCCTCCAGGAATTCATCCAGATGTTCCCACAAGAATTTCCCTCAAAGTTCCTTCAGGAATTCCTTCGTAAGTTTCTCCAGGAATTCCTCCGGAAGTTCTTCCATAAATACTTCCGAAAGTTCCTCCAGGAATTCGCTGAAAGTTCCTCCGGAAGTTCCTCCAGGAATTCCTCCGGAAGTTCCTCCAGGAATTCCTCCGGAAGTTCCTCCAGAAATTCCTGGTGGAACTTCGGAAGAAATTCCTGGAGGAACTTCCGAAGGAATTCCTGGAGCAACTTCCGAAGGAATTCCTGGAGCAACTTCCGGAGGAATTCCTGGAGGAACTTCTGGAGGAATTCCTGAAGGAACTTCCGGAGGAATTCCTGAAGGAACTTCCGGAGGAATTCCTGAAGGAACTTCCGGAGGAATTCCTGGAGAAACTTCCGGAGGAATTCCTGGAGGAACTTCCGGAGGAACTTCCGGAGGAATTTCTGGAGAAACTTCCGGAGGAATTCCTGGAGGAACTTCCGGAGGAATTCCTGGAGGAACTTCCGGAGGAATTCCTGGAGGAACTTCCGGAGGAATTCCTGGAGGAACTTCCGGAGGAATTCCTGGAGGAACTTCCGGAGGAACTTCCGGAGGAATTCCTGGAGAAACTTCCGGAGGAATTCCTGGAGGAACTTCTGGAGGAATTCCTGGAGGAACTTCCGGAGGAATTCCTGGAGGAACTTCCGGAGGAATTCCTGGAGGAACTTCCGGAGGAATTCCTGGAGGAACTTCCGGAGGAATTCCTGGAGGAACTTCCGGAGGAATTCCTGGAGGAACTTCCGGAGGAATTCCTGGAGGAACTTCCGGAGGAATTCCTGGAGGAACTTCCGGAGGAATTCCTGGAGGAATTTCCGGAGGAATTCCTGGAGGAACTTCCGGAGGAATTCCTGGAGGAACTTCCGGAGGAATTCCTGGAGGAACTTCCGGAGGAATTCCTGGAGGAACTTCCGGAGGAACTTCCGGAGGAATTCCTGGAGGAACTTCCGGAGGAATTCCTGGAGGAACTTCCGGAGGAATTCCTGGAGGAACTTCCGGAGGAATTCCTGGAGGAACTTCCGGAGGAATTCCTGGAGGAACTTCCGGAGGAATTCCTGGAGGAACTTCCGGAGGAATTCCTGGAGGAACTTCCGGAGGAATTCCTGGAGGAACTTCCGGAGGAATTCCTGGAGGAACTTCCGGAGGAATTCCTGGAGGAACTTCCGGAGGAATTCCTGGAGGAACTTCCGGAGGAATTCCTGGAGGAACTTCCGGAGGAATTCCTGGAGGAACTTCCGGAGGAATTCCTGGAGGAACTTCCGGAGGAATTCCTGGAGGAACTTCCGGAGGAATTCCTGGAGGAACTTCCGGAGGAATTCCTGGAGGAACTTCCGGAGGAATTCCTGGAGGAACTTCCGGAGGAATTCCTGGAGGAACTTCCGGAGGAATTCCTGGAGGAACTTCCGGAGGAATTCCTGGAGGAACTTCCGGAGGAATTCCTCGAGGAACTTCCGGAGGAACTTCCGGAGGAATTCCTGGAGGATTTTCCGGAGGAATTCCTGGAGGAACTTCCAGAGGATTTCCTGGAGGAACTTCCGGAGGAATTCCTGGAGGAACTTCCGGAGGAATTCCTGGAGGAACTTCCGGAGGAATTCCTGGAGGAACTTCCGGAGGAACTTCCGGAGGAATTCCTGGAGGATTTTCCGGAGGAATTCCTGGAGGAACTTCCAGAGGAATTCCTGGAGGAACTTCCGGAGGAATTCCTGGAGGAACTTCCGGAGGAATACCTGGAGGAATACCTGGAGGAACTTCCGAATGAATTCCTGGAGGGATTTCCGAAGGAATTTCTGAAGGAACTTCCGGAGGAACTTCGGCAGAAATTCTTGGAGGATTTTCCGGAGGATTTCCTGAAAGAACTTCCTGAGGAATTGCTGGAGGAACTTCCGGAGGAATTCCTGGAGGAACTTCCGGAGGAATTCCAAGAAGAACTTCCGGAGGAATTCCTGGAGGAACTTCCGGATGAATTCCTGGAGGAACTTCCGGAGGATTTCCTGGAGGAACTTCCGGAGACATTCCTGGAGGAACTTCCGGGGAAATTCCTGGAGGAACTTCCGGAGAAATTCCTGGAGGAACTTTTGGAGGAATTCCCGGAGGAACTTCTGGACGAATTCCTGGAGTGTTTTCCGGAGAAATTCCTGAAATTTGTATCAGAGCAGTTTCAAGTTCAATCAGAATACTTTGAGCTCCTGATGTGTTTTCATGATGTTTAAGCAGTCCACTCTCCATATTTTCACCCCTGAATCCGGCCCTGGTTGAAATTTCAGAAGGTCAATTTCAAATTCAAACAGAGTTCTTTGAGATCCTGATGTGTTTTCATGAAGTTTGAGCAGTCGCACGCCCACTGCCCAGTTTTATTTCTATTGGTATATGGCCTTTGCTCTCCCCAGTTGGACCCCTGAAGCCGGTCCTGGTCAAAATTTCGGAAAGACAATTTGAAGTTCGAGCAGAATTCTTTGAGCTCCTGATGTGTTTTCATGAAGTTTGAGCAGTCGCATGCCCTGTTTCATTGCAATTGGTGATATGGCCCCTGCCCTCCCCATTTCCACTCCTAAATCCGGCCCTGGTTGAAATTTCAGAAGATCAATTTCCATTTGAAACAGATTTCTTTTAGCTCCTGATGTGTTTCCATGGTGTTTGAGCAGTCGCATGCCCAGTTCCATTGCTTTTGGTGATATGGCCCTTGCTCTCCCCATTTGGACCCCTCAAGCCGGCCCTGGTCAAAATTACAGAAGGTCAATTTCAAATTCAAACAGAATTCTTTGAGCTCCTGATGTGTTTTCATGAAGTTTGAGCAGTCGCATGCCCAGTTTCATTGCAATTGGTGATATGGCCCCTGGTCACCCCCATTTCGACCCCTAAATCCGGCCCTGATAAGAATTTCAGAAAGTCAATTTCAATTGAAAATTAAATATTTAAAACTCCTGATTTTTAAATTTGTGCAGCCGCATGCTCATGCAAATTTCATTGTAATTGAATTTTTAGCCCATACTCTACCATTGTAACCCCTGCATGCGGCCCTGAATTCAGTCAATCCTGCCCTACTCAAATGGTGAAAACATCGGAATCGACTAAAAATCTTTACAAATATCTTTTTGGGTTGGTTTGATGGGTGATTTGATAAATTTTGGGCATGAACACGTCCAGAATATTGAAGAGATGTTTGAATTATAGAAAAAACACCCCCGCGCACACTTATTTTTAGCAATAACTCGGACCTGAACAAAAAAATTTATTTGAAAATGTATCAGAGCAAAAATATAGCTATTCCCATTGAGCACAAACGAAACCGCGAGGAATTCCAACGATCAGGTGCTGAATGCGAGCCATTTGAAAAAAATCCGTTCGTCCCGGGTCTTAGAGGGTTAATTTAAAAAAAATCTACGCTCTCGTTCTATAAGGTTATTATAACCCATGATTAGAGATTATTTATGCAACGATTCTATTATTCTACTCACAGATCGATGGCTTGCAAACTCTGGGAGAGAACATCGCCGATAACGGAGGCGTCCGAGAGGCTTTCGAAGCATACAAAATCTACAAAAAACACAATGGAAAGGAGCCACTTCTGCCAGGGTTTGAAAACTTTACACACGAGCAGCTCTTCTTCATCTCCTATGGCAACGTGAGTGTTACTGGCTATGATACTCGCCCTTGACAATATTACCTAACGATTAACCTTTTCTTCCGTAGCTATGGTGCGAATCACATACGGCGTCCTCAGCCAAGGCCGCCTTAGACGACACCCACTGCCCGGGCTGGATTCGGCTCAAAGGTGTGTTGAGCAACTCGCCCGAATTCAGCCAGACGTTTGGCTGCAAAGCGGGAAGTGGTATGAACCCGACCACTGAAAAATGTCGAATTTGGTGAAATCAAAGCGGAACGGTTCTTCCCGGTTTCGATAACAGAGCAATCAAACTGTGTGATTTTAGATATAAGTGGAATTTTCTGACCAATTTTGATCTTGCAACAGGTGTGATATATTGAAGTGCAATAAATTGTTTGTTCCGAGCTGTTCACGGTTTACTTTATGAGCTTCGGTGTCTTCATTCCCATCATCATTGCAATCGTTCGGTTGTCACTTGTTTGTAAAAACTACCGCAAAATAAAATCATGAACTCAAACAGGTTTAGGCCCATGCCAGCATCACCTGCGCCTTGCAAACAATCGTCGCATTCTTTTTGAATAATTGGTTCGTAATTTTAAGGTTATGTCACGATCGACCGGAGCGGCACGCTTTGCATCGTACTCGAACAGTACAGCGGCGTGATTCAAAGCAAACCATGTTCTCATTGTCGTCAGTATTATACGGTGGAATTTTAACTGCTAAGTGAAAGATAAATGTCCGTTTTATGATGTTTACTTTCGGTCAAGCATCTATCGAAACTAAACAAAGTGATACAAGCGCATGGCAACAAGCGGGTTTCCTTTGAAAATATTTTTCATTTCTCGACGCACCGTAGCAAGGCCTATTTCCCATAAAGCTTAAACGGAAAATCGGCCTTTCATTCTTTCATCTAATCACGCTCGCTATGTCGATGAGATTCCAGAGGAAAACCCCACAAAACCTTTGCGCAATAAGGCAGCGTGCGACCAGATTTGTCAAATTACCCATCCGAAACCGGTTTCCCTAGCCGCGGCGGCAGGTTATCATTTGCCAGTGCCGGCGGCGACATCCACTGAGTATCACGTTATCAGCCTCCCCACATCACCGAGATCCGATCCATATCCGTTGCTTTCCGTAGAATTCCATGCCTGATCTGAACATATGGAAGGTGTGCGCGCGTAACTCAATCTCAACACATCCAGAATAATATTGACAAAGCGAGTCGCTTTGCAATTTAAATATGCCCATAATCGTCACACTTGTCGATAACTTGTGTTCCGGTGTCAGTTATTGCAATTCATCGGAATCAGTCACCCGTGGAGGCGCGTTCGGAGTAGCCGTCGAAAGATTCGATCGTCCAGATTTTCCGCAGTTTTCGGTGATCAATTGTGATATCGTTTGTCGTTCGCTCTGCGATTGGAATGCCGATTTTGTGCAAGTAGCTTGTGAAAAGAAAGGCGGATAGCATCCAGGTGGAGTCTTTTTGGCGCCAGTCGGGGATAGCTGCATGTGCACATGTGAGGAAGCTATGTATTTTATAAACTAACAAGTTTACGATTCACAACAGTGGAATTAGATATGAAATATATGATAACGTATAGAAACTGGGGCAGTTCTAGTGGAATTTTTGCTCTAGTAGGTCTAAAGTAGTGCATAGTGCCGGTATGTGTGAAGTGATAGAAGATTTGAGTATCCTTGAGATACACATGGAATATTACTTCTTGCGGTAAAAAATCGTATCTCTACTGCGCTTACGCAACCAGTTTGAAACTCATACTTGGATTGTGAATTGTGAACGGATGTAACAAATTATTTGATCCGAGATTTGTACGTGTACCTATTTATTTATTTTTCTTTCATCTGACTTTTGGCAACTTAATCAAGTAATGCGTGACAACGAGAACTCCAGAATAATTTGGAGAATCTAGAACATATTTATAAAACTAATTTGGACTCCAAAGGAAATTGAACCAGGACAAGACATCTGCATCAAACCAATATAAAACTAGCTTTAGGGGCTTGCACAGACAAGCTGGGTTGATTTCTGTAATAAAGTTCTTCTGGATCGGTAAATTGTACTCATATTGAAATTGGGTAATCAACATTCTATGATACCATCCATACTCCAGCTGATGTTGCAAAAAAAATTAGGATCCCTAAAAAGATAATAAACTAGAAAACTAGGAAACTAGACGAGATGGACAAGACAACCGTGAAAAAATTGTGAAAATCTCTTAGAAGACGCTCGGAAACCTGCTGTTTGAAATCACGATTCTTATGATTTTCTTGATAGCACTATTCGACATGTTCACCAAAAACATGTACTTCTAAACATGCAATTAGGTTCAGGTTTCGCTTAATACAAGTTCCAAACAAATGCTTGCACACTTGTTAATATATTTAATAAAACGGATGTGATGTAATGTCCATAAAAAGTATAGTTACAAGATAAATCATCGCTCATGCGTCTCCATATGATTTTATGCTTATATGCTGCTGAACCATTTTCAAAATCCCTACCTATTGATTCCCCTGGGAGGCCCATTTTTACCTAAAAACCACTCATTGGGGACATTCAGATATCGCAAAAACTTAGATTATCATAATAACGTAGTAGACAGGATTTTGTTTTTACACGATTTGTTTTCGCTCGTATTTTTGATCGTGTGACTTCCATTTGCCACCAAACTCTTCGTAACATGTTTCAAAAAATCCAGAATAAATCAAAGAAAAATCGCATGATAATTAATATACGTTAAACATTTAGGATGAGTGGAAAATTGAGAAAATGTAAATCGTGTAAAAACGAAATCCAGTGTATTTTAAATTATAAGAACATGCAATCATGCAAACATGCACGTAACTTCAACGCCGTTAAAGCGATGAACTCTTTCCTACTTTGTGACCAATTTTCCCAATCAAACAAAAAAGCAGTCGATTTTAAAGGTCGAGAACTACAAATGCAACACATGAGCATCGCGAAAACATTTTTTTTTTCTGATTTTATTGGACGAACATTTTCAGCGCGGTTGATGATTAGTAGAGTGGGGCGTCATGGTCATTTTTTCAAATCAATGGTTTTTCGAAGCCATTCTGGGTCCTGAGCAACTGTGCAGAATTTGGGACCGATTGGTTGCTTCCTCGTTTTCCGCATCGCGTTTGAAGTTTGTATGGAAATTAGTATGGGAGAACGTATATTTCTGTATTTCTACTACTAGAGGTTTCAGTTCATTGTAAACCAAGTGGCACATTGCGTTAAAGTATAACCCAAAGGATGCCGAAAAACTTTGCTGAAGAAGGCACGTTGCTGGATCGACAACGAAAAAAGTTATAACGCTTCGAAGATTGAATGTTCAAACCATATGCAAAAAATCGTTTATTCTGCCAGCACTGCCGAACTACGTAGACCAACAATTAAATTGAGTGTCATTTCAAAATAATTGATCTTATAGGGTTTTAGAGCTAATGGGAGCTATCCGGAATCATTTCACAAAGAAAAAATCCGACAAGAAGTAGGATGGGTTTTGCCCTTCGGTAACCATAGGTCGTCCGGTAGTTTTAACAGAAACATTGATTTCTTGCATATGGTTTGAACAATCAGTTTTCGAAACGTAATAACATTTTTTGTAGACCTTCCTGCTATGTACCTTCTTCGGCAAAATCTTTCGGCATCTTCCAGACTATATGCTAACGTATTGAGTCACGTGATTGATGATAAATTGAAGCCGCTAATAGCAAAAATGTAAAAAAGTACGTTTTCCCATACTAATCTTCATGTAAATTTAAAACGCGATGCGGCATGCGAGGTCGCAACCAATCGAGCCCATATTTTGCACAGTTGATTGGGGTCCCAAAACGATTCAGAAAAATCTTGATCTCACTTGATCGGACGAAGTTTGCGTTTTTCCATACAACTGCACCCACTGTAATGACTAGTGAAATATACTACACAAATTCGTCGACATTGTAATAAAAATACTGCCAGTCAAATTTAATGAACGTTTCCCTCAGTCCAATGATATTGGCTATGTGGAAGTCATCACTCTAGACACAGAAAACAGGATCAACAACAGGAAACGACATTTATTTTCTTGTCGTTTTCTATACTGCCGTGTGCGGCATAATTGTCCCATTCGACTTTTTACCAATTTTGAGTTATTTGTTGGAATCGTCATAACTTATGCTAAACTTTATGATAAATTGATAAAAAGAGGGAGTTTGTTTTATAAAACAACCCGGGATCCCGGGAAATGAGAAAAAACTCTCAAAACTAATTCAAAATCGTAGTTGAAATTTTGTCGTAAAATTTGATTTTGAAAATATACATTCGACATCAGGGATTTTTTTTCCTGTTCGGGTGTGCCACTGCGACCTGTTATTAGATCTATTGTAGCGTTACCCGTATCCTTAGTGTTTAAGTGCATGTCGAATTACTTCATTACTATTGATAAGCAATGCAGTATCGGTTTCGATACAGTTGTTGTTTTGTTTTCTAAAGAGCACCATGACTTCTTCTTCTTCTTCTTCTTATTGGCATTACATCCCCACACTGGGACCGCCTGGGACACTGGGCCGCCTCGTAGCTTAGTGTTCATTAAGCACTTCCACAGTTATTAACTGCGAGGTTTCTAAGCCAGGTTACCATTTTTGCATTCATATATCATGAGGCTAACACGATGATATTTTTATGCCCAGGGAAGTCGAGACAATTTACAATCCGAAAATTGCCTTGACCGTCACCGGGAATCGAACCCAGCCACCCTCAGCATGGTCTTGCTTTGTAGCCGCGCGTCTTACCGCACGGCAAGAGGGAGCACCATGACAGGTCCCGCTATTAAGACCCTTCACAGAGAGCAATCCCATTGAAGGCGCGCCCCTTATCAATAAGAAATCAATCCTTTCTTGAGAAAACAGAACAGTGATACTGTTTTTGTCCATGCATCGGAGCCCTAGCCACATCCTTGTCTTGCTTCTAGAATATCACCAGTAAAACAATGAAAACCCGGGATTTAGCTCTGTCTACAAGACCATTTCAAGCAAGAGAATTTGTTCAGTAATAAGAACTTCCGTGTATTCCTCTCACTACCATTGTTCACCAGTTCAAGAAGAGTAAGTACGTATTTAAACCCCTAACTCGATTTTTCCAGCAGTCAGTTCAGCCTAGGACCTGGTACCGAGGTTTTTTAACTAATTGCTTGAAAAGTTGTTTCCGCTGCATGCAGTCTAGCCTCAAACAAGAGGAATTCGAGTCTTTCAACTGTCTGCAAGGGAACATTAATTATGTTTTATTTCTGAGACTGCTGTTGGTAGCGGGGACTAAATACGATGAATCCTTAATTACCACAACTTATTGCCCAAGCTAGAAAAATGGATTAAGCTAGGGCTCTGTTTGGTAGATCTTACACCGCAACACACTACGTCAAAGTGATCTACCGTGTTACGGGAGAGGGTTACATCAGGGATGCTTGCTATTTTGTCCTCAAATGATGAAAGAGTTGTTGAAAGCCTGAGAAAGTTTTTGTTCTACAAAACGTTCGCCAAGTATTAGCATCTGCTCTGGCTCGAGAGCAAGATCTGCAGTGTCTTGATGAGCTCCGCTATGTGCTACTTTTCCATATATTTTTTAAAAACTTTTTCAGGTTGTATCCGCATTTTTTCAGCTTTTGGACAACGACGGCTTCGAGAGATTCTCTTCTATTATCGCCAAAATATTCCTTACTTATACTCGACGACTTTTTTTGTGCCGACAGGTCAACTTTGAAGGATAAACCATTTTTATTCATGTACGTCCACTTGAACACATTTTGTATTTGAAGCATATGAATGAAATATTTGAAATGACAATTCTTCCATTCGAAATAAAAAAGAGCTTTCAGGCGAGTGCTTGATTGTCGTACTTTAGTGATCCTGACTTTAACATTTTTTTCAGTCAAACTATGCTTGAAATGCCGAACAGCACCTAAAAATGAAATGAAATGTTTCTGAAATATCTCAAAATACAAACGAGTCTTCGAAATACGAGTCTGTTTGGGAATTGAATCCAAAAGGACTGAAGGTCTTAAAAAAATCTTTGACAATAATAGGATTAACCTGCCAAAGCAGTCACTGCTATTGCCTGAATATCTGCGAACATTGGAAGCTCTGCTATTTCACCACAGACACTCAATTTTTAATTCGACTTCACAATGCTTACCGAGATTTGAACCTACTGAATAAACGAACGATAGATACAAACTGGTTCTTTGTCTCGCCTCTCTGCAACACGTGATGGAATGCACCGTATGATTTTGTAGCATTTTCAGTTATAACTTAAAATCTTAAACTTCAAAAGTGAAATAAAAAGTAAGATGATGCTTGTAAAAAAATGAAATTGATACCCCAAAATCATTAAATTAAAAAAATAAGACAATTATTACAAAATATTTTAGTATGTTCATTTCCCGGGAAATTCGGGAAACTGATACATAAATCCCGGGAATCGGGAATCCCGGGAAATATGATTTCCCGGGAAATCATTTCCGGGAATGGAAGCCCTAATCAGAAGAGTATTTTTGACATTAGATCAGCAAAGTACATCAATTAGACATTCATGATTGATCAAAATTAATTATATACATAATAAATAGGTTAGGTTTTAGGTTGTTTTGTCCTGAGCAGTTATCAAGCCAGATTGTAATTTTCTTGGACTGTCCAAGTCGTGTGATAACACGATGGAAACAACTCGCTATGTCGTTAGCGGATCGACCACTGGTTGACTCGTCCCATAAGCAAGCAAAGACTGGGTAATCACGCGTATGTTTCCCAACCGGCGCAAAGGTCTCATTGAAAGCTAGTAGACGTTGAGAGAATACCACACTCTTCAAGCCTTCCAGCCGCGGAAGCTGAATTACCTAAAAAGAGACAAACAATTGAGTAACTGGTGATATTTTTAAAATTTTCTTCTTTACTTTCTGAAGGTCAACTGCCAACACGACATGTCCAAATTCAACCTCATCTCCATCATACTGATAAGCAATACGGGATGCCTTAGCTAAACGTTTATGCTCCAAAAATTTACAGCATGTAGAACAATTTCGATCCGCAGAGCTGTCTTCCACCGCATGACCAGTCTTTGCTGTGTTGGGTTGCTGTAACACACGTTTCGCACTGTTCATTACCAAGTTTTACAAATGAAATGTTTAAAGATTTAATTTGACGGGAATACACAGAATAGATAACTTTTGTGTCGTGGGTCTCTTGAAAGTTCAGATGCATCGATTTTTCTGTTAAATCTGATGGTAAATACAACCGATTTGGCGCATGCTCGCGTCGATAATGAGATATCGATGGGTTGTATGACTTGATATGGGCAATAACCGCATCTCTCTTGGTCGAATCTCGAATATAATTTCCCCTTTTGGAGACTGCACATTCGTCGGCGCCGGCCAGACATCGATACACAATATTACTGTGAAGGCAGATAATGTGTTGTATTATTGGTATTTAGAGCCTAATGTAATTACGTACCCACAATCTTCTGAATACCCCAGCGTATTGAGAAACAACTTACGACAGACAACAACGAACTCATTATTTGCCGCATCAACTTTGAACACGTATTTGTAAAGCTTCACTGGATCGTCTTGAACATAGCGATTCTTAAGACGCCTTTGAACCGGAAGACGTTGAACTCTTTCCCGAATATATGAACGCTGACCAGACATGTCTTGGTTCCAGAAATTAGCATGAGCTGCTATTCTTTAATCTTTCGACACGATTCTCCAACATTCCTTCCGACAGCCGCTTTTGGATATCTTTACCTGATGAGCGTGTTTGCGTTTTTTTTGCATAGCATGCTTTCACATTTCTTTTGATGTTCTTTTTCTGCTTTTTTTTTCTTGGTACTTGATCCCCCAAAATAAACTTCCATCGGAATCAACTGGCTTCTCCTCTTCCGTCGCAGATGATGAACTTTGAAAAATCGGCAGCTCTTCCGCCGAACAATAATTGGGTCGATCTGGAAATGTAGGTAGGTCGAGACCAACGACATAACTTTCGAGTTGAAGACGATCTTTTTTAGTTTGAAACTTTCTCCTGCCTCCTCGTCCACATCAAAACCAAGCATATCTTCATCTGAGCTAGATTCTCCATAATATTCTCTCAATAAGCTGAGTGAATTCATGTTGACTTAACCGAGATTCACCTGCCGCAGGGGAATAAATATCAATATTCCGAATAGCAAGACATTATCTAAATCGGATCTTACCTTATTCATAAACAACTGTAAACTACTTTAGCAGGTAAAACGACGTCAACCAGAAAAACTAATTTAAAAATTTAACGTGAATAAACTTGATATTTACGAACGAACGGTTCACACTTGCTCAGTCACTTGACGAAATGATGATTACTTGAATCGCTAAATACTGTCACAGACAAACAAACAACATCTTTATTATTATTGTTGTTTGTAATTGTTATATTGTTTGTAAAGTCCATCGTATAGTACCAACACATCATCAAAAGAGCATATTTTATGATAAACTGTTTTGTACAAAATGCAGAAATATGGTACTTGTGATATGGGATATTTACTATATGTTGATCACGAAGGGCATTTATAGATAGTTACGTCTGTTTGTCTGATATCTAGTTTCCTGGCAACTCTTATGCTTGTTAATTTCTCTGGTTGCTTCGATCTATTAATGTTCATCTACTTTGAATCTCCAAATATCGACGTTCGGCAAAATATATGATCCGACTGTGGGACTGGTTTGTGCATAGTTAGTTGCTCTAGTTCATGAATTGCGGCATAACAGTCCCGCGACATATTTTGCCAAAAATATGGGTACTTTTCAAAATCATCGATAGGTCGTGTTTGTAATGTTTTATATATGTGGAACATTCATTTCATAAATATAATAGCCCTGTTTGTCTGTCCGCTGACTAGCCAACCAGACGCAGCACGCGGGGAAATTCTCACAAAAAATAAAATATTTGACGCTTCAATTCTTTTTTACTATCAGATGCAGAAAACAAATCAGTGACAACCTTAGACAACCAGACACAGCATTTGATGAAAAAAATCACAGACAACAGACGTTGAAAATTTCGATTTTAAAAAAACACTTTCCGCGGGCGCTACTGCGTCCACAAATAAACTAGTAAAATATATTGTATACGCGAAATGTTGACCCTAGCAGCACAATCCAGACGGATTTAATTGCGGCAACTCAAATGTGATTACATTTGATTGCATGTGGGTCACAGAAACAATTGTGCAACATGTGCTGCTCGGGGACGGATTTATCAAAAACTACCTAAATTTTCAGTTGCATTTTTCTCGATTCAGTGTTTTAACGAATGGGACAACTATGCCGCACACGGCAGTATAGCGAAGAGTTGATTTTTGTTATCTAGTACTCATTTCAATTTTCCTTTCATTCCTCTACTCTCCCTATCTCGATAGTCCCTTCATTATTGAGATACAGAGAGACGACTGTATATAGAGTAGAATATGTGTATGGAATACGTTCTTGATCATCCACGAAATTCCAGAAGTGAAAGCCTTCAGATCTACATGCGTAACCAAAGAACTATGAGCCTGTTTTGACTATGCTATTATGCTTATTATCTATTTTGACTATCCTATTATCTAACGTTCTTGGTCATACAAGATATTCCAAAAGTGAAGGCCTTCATATCTACACACATAACAAAAGATCTTCTAGCGTGCGGATTTGAAAATCCTTTCCAGGTATTTCTTGGATGACCAGAAAATATGATCTGAATACATTCTATTATTTATATCACTAAGAAGAAAAGGTCCACATAGGTCTATGATTCGCTTGTAGATCTAAAGACAATTTCCCAGGAATTTCTTGGATGATTCACATGAACATATTCTATTCTTTGTACCACTAAGAGCAAGACCCATAATAAAAATCATTTATTATACGCATGTAGATCTAAAGACTTTTTTCCAGGAATTTCTTGGATGTCCAAGAAGATATGACCAGAATCACTAAGAGCATGCATCATATTTGAAACGGACCAGTAGGTCATTTGATACGCGTGTAGATCTAAAGACCCTTTCCAGTATTTTTTGGATGACCAAGAAGATATGATCTGAACACATTCTGTTCTTTGTACCACTAAGAGCATGTACCATATTTGAAACGAATTAAAAGGTCATTTGTTACGCGTGTAGATCTTAAGACTATTTTTCCAGGAATTTCTTGGATGACCAAGAAAATATGACCTGAACACATTCAATTCTCTGTACCAGTTAAAGCACGACCTATTTTAAAAACGGATCAACATATTATTGATTACGCGTGTAGATCTCAAGACCATTTTCCAGGAATTTCTTGGATGACCAAGAAAATGTGACCTGGAAACTTCCTATTCTTTGTACCGTTAAGAGCATGTACCATATTTAAAACGGATCAATTGTTCGCTTTTTACGCGTGTAGATCTTTAGATTTTTTCCAGGAATTTCTTGAATGACAAAGAAGATATGACTTGAACATATTATTTTCTTTGTACCGTTTATAGATAAGTCATGCTGGACCAATAATGGACCAACAGATCATTGATTGCGCTTGTAGATCTAAAAACTTTTGTTCCTGGAATTTCTTGGATGACGAAGAAGATATGACCCGAACACATTCTATTCTTCGTATCACTAAGAACATATAACATTATTAAAACGGACCAATGGACTTTATGGCATATTTATCAGAAAACTCTTGAAGTTAGTGGAAGTGGCCCGTGCACAATAATTGCAAAGTTATCAAACCTTCAAAGTATCCAAAACTTTTTTCCCGTTCCCATATTGAAAAAGAAACTCCAAGTGCACTTCAAGTGAAATTTAATAGTGATCAACTACGCTTTGTTCTCTTTCGAATTTAACTTGTTGTGAGAGAATCGGTTCAGAATTACTATGTGAAAAATTGGCTAACGTTTTTTATGGCACATGTGCACGCACACACACATACGCACGGACAGATAGACATTTACTCAGTTCGTCGAGCTGAGTCGATTGGTATATAACACTATGGGTCTCTGAGCCTTCTATAAAAAGTTCGATATTGGAGTGAAATGATAGCCTTTCAGTACAACTTTGTTGCACGAGAAAGGCAAAAAGCTTTCTGAATAAACCAAATTTATTTCATTTCCATTTGAGCTATTCATATTTTTCGGTTTGCATCTCCGGACCTTTTCGACTGTGAACCTTACCACAGTATAAACAATGGCAACATTTTTTGTTTGATCCGGAGCGGTAGAACCAGCAATAAAATATGAATTCTTGTAGCGTTTTATTTCAACCACCGAGTCAACCCAATTCGGAAGTTCATTCCATTTCATCGTCAAATAACATAATTCCCATGATCATATCTAGACTAACATTTAAAAAGGGCGTAACAGCCAAAATTTATTCCTTCTGATTCTTTGTCTACATATATAGTTATATATGTGGACGAGGAATCAGAAGGAACAAATTTTGGCTGTTACGCCCTTTTCAGATGTTGGTCTAGATATGTAGATGTAGAGCTTGCAAATTATTTCGAATCAAATTTTCAGATTCAATCAAAGCACTGTGAACAAAACGCATAATGTTTGTATTTGCTCAATGTCAGCGGACGGTAATGAGCTACGGTAACGGTCCGTGGACATTGTGGCTATTGTTAAACTCCTTATGATAATTGTATGTATGGCGCGCCAGCAGGGTGGAATGTTACAAGCAAGCACAGTTTAAATTTATTTCAATTCAAAAGAACAGCATGATCAATTGAATGTTGCATTTATGTGCATGCTCCAAATATGCGCATGAAAATAAATTTAAAATCACAACATGTTTTGCCTTTCTCGTACAACAAAGTTGTACCGAAAGGCTATCATTTCACTCTAAGAACGAACTTTTTATAGAAGGCCCGGAGACCCATAGTATTGTATACCAATCGACTCAGCTCAACGAACTGAGCACATGTTTGTCCATGTGTATGTGTGTGCACAAAAGCTAAGAAAAACATTAGACAACTTTTCATATAGTAATATTGAACCGATTATCCGACAGAGGGCAAAACCTAGTTGATCACTATTGAATTTCATAACGATTGACCGCTGCGTTTAAAAGTTATAAAGAAAATGGTATATCGAACCGAGCCACATTAGAGGTATGACATGCACATTCTTTCGGATTTAGTAACTCCAAGCGTTAAGGTGATAACAATTAAGCCAGAAATCGGCCATTTTGTAAACCACGTACTTTTCCAATATTGTTTTCAAGAGCACGAGATGAAAGAACCATAACGCGTATGGGACTGAAATAATGGTAGATCGTTTGCTTAGTTATGCTAAACAACCATAATTTGAGTTTCGGCACTGTACTAAAACTATTACGCCAGAGTTGGGCTTTTGGGAATGTTTGTAGATAAACGTGTGGTGAATTTGAAAGCAAACGATCTACCATTATTTCAGTCCCATACGCGTTATGGTTCTTTCATCTCGTGCTCTTGAAAACAATATTGGAAAAGCACGTGGTTTACAAAGTAGCCGATTTCTGGCTTTATTGTATGATCACCTTAAGAGCCCCGCACATAGGATACGTTAGAAATTTTTTTCATGAATAATATGTCTAACGCAACGCAAACGTATGCTATGTGCGGGGCTCTTTACTCTATATGCATGTATGCAGAAAACGGGTTGCACAGTTTGTGAGCATATTTCTACACCAACGTTTGAAGAGGACGTACAAGCCAAAATGTTATCATTCCAGCTTTTCGTCTCTACATACAGCTTTTCTTATTGCTTTTTTTCCGTCGGGCTATTTCCTTCCGAAGATAACCACCGACGCCAGGAAGACGACTCCACATGGAACCTAGGTACATATCGTACCCATCACTACATGGACCGGGACCTACGCCTTTACATCCTGTCCGAGGGAAGGCTTGTCAGGCGCATTTTTCGTCTTAGAAAATGGCAACGATGCCTACTGGGACTGAACCCAGGCCCGCCGGAGCGAGAGGAAGTCACGCTCACCACTCAACCACCGGCGCCGTCATGTATAGCTTTCTATATGGACGAAAAACGAGAATGATTACATTTAGGCTGTTATGCCCTTTTAAAATGTTGGTCTAGATTTAACCTTTTCCATGGCGTTTTGAAAGAGCAATTAGCCGAATTTCTTTCCGAAAACGATCAGGTGCCCGACCTTCTGTAAGATGAATGGTCCCTATTTAGTGGAGTCTTAACTGACGTTCATATCGCTCAAATGGCTGTAAAACAGTGTTCCCTCTCTCGTATCAGTTCGCGGAGAAGAAACGGCATCAAAACTTGCTTTCGATGCTTTCCACCTTAAGTAATAAATACTCTACGCCTTAGAGCACCTCCACGGGAGTCCCCATCTGGGTCCCTATCGCTATTTCCGGGCCCCATATAGGGACCCACTTCTACACCGGTAGTATCTAAACGGGAATGTAAAATAAGAACGCAACTCAAAATTAGCCGTGAGTTTCCAAATTTAGCGCCCCACACTGGGTTGCTAAATTTCTATACAGGGTTGCTATTTTGTGAAACGTCACTTTGGTATTGATTAACATTTGCGGAAAATTTGTTTTCAGAGAAATTTTGGCGTATGCAATTAAATAGAAAAGAAAATATTAAATTTGGTGGGTCTCGTGGCCCAGTTCAACTCTGCCAGTGTTGATATGTTTGTTTTGCGTTAAAGTAATTATAGGGGAAGAGGCCCCAAAACGCCCCCCCGATGCAAAACGCCTTTTGTGGTTTCCCTCATATTTACCGTCATTAATATGTCCGTAACAAAACTAGATCTAAAATTATGTAGGATAGGCGAAGAAAGTTTCAAAATAGTGCATGGGAAGGTCGGAAAAACCGAAAATTTCCACATTTTGAAGAAACATCTAACATTTTGTCTCCACGGACTATCCATACTAGAATGCTGATTCGCCGACGCGTGGTACTTTGTTCCCTAGGAGCCGCCAGCTGAAAGGCGTTTTGCCTCATGAGTTTTCCGGCAACAAAATATCACCACTTTTTTGAAATGTGAATATTATCAATATGATTGAGATTTTTGACAATTTTTGAATGGCATCAACTAGCTATCTTGTTTAACTGATGCATAAAGTAAAAATACCCATGAATAGCGTTACAAATAAGACAATAGAGCAGTCCAGTCAAGGATGCTTTCGTTTGGAAAACGATATCGTGCTTGCCTAACACTGGCATAGAAAAACTTGTAATCATTAACTGAGGAAATGTCTCAGTGATGAACTTAAATTTTATAGAAAAAAATCACGTGGAAAAAAGACATAAAAAATGCTAAAAGAATACCAAGTCGAAAAGCAGGTCAAGTTCCAGTTAGAATGTAGCGCCATTGAAGGAAAAGAAGGCTACTTTTAGCAACGCCCGGTGAGAACTCAATATGTTTATGAAGTCGCTATACTTAAAATAGAAACCGCCGGTGGAAAGATGGCTATCGCTATCGTAAAATAGCACTCGAGATGGAGAGCTATAATGAGAATAGCGATGAGGACTCCCGTGGAGGTGCTCTTATTGTGTATCTCGACTCGACAGCAATTTTGTACGACAGATTACATGGTTTACGAGCATGTTTCAATTCGAGGTGCGTAATACCACCTCAGATACGTCTGGCATATGATGGCTATCAGAACAACAGCAACCGTACAATGCTTGACACCATATACCCCATGAAAGCAGAAGTGCTTTCTAACCAGTGTTGCTTCTCGGAGATGTTTGTTCAGATCAATGAAACTCTGATTGCAGGTGAGCCACTTTCCACGTACCTACCAGCTGTGAGAACGCACAAGAATGAACCCCATTATCAGCTACGAACGAACGAGACAAGGTAATCGATGATCCTGGTGTTATCTGTGATAACATTGGGCAATATTTCTCCGACATCTACGCGTGAGAGGATTTAGCAGAAGCAGAAGAAGAAGAAAATACTTTCCGAAGCGATAGACTAATCCCACATCCTACCAGATGATGTACGCAGCAAACGCGGCCTGTATGAACTGGTTATCTTGCCTTATTAAAAATGCAGCTAAAATAGCGCAAATCCCTCCAACCCGAATGCTCTCACTGATCATCGTTGCCGCATGGGTAAAAAACCGCTTACACCCTTCCAATTTTTTTAAAGTAATGGGTCATTCACGTCATTTTTTATTGAACTTTTTATACAAAAATATTACAATAAATTGGTTAAATCAATTGCTTTAACAAAACGTATTTATTACTCTATCCTTACTTTTTTCGTCATTCTGTAGAATGTGTTTCAATGTTCCAGTTATAGCCATAGTTTGCCTAATTTTGTTATGTTTCGTACAATCTAATAGAATGTGTTTTATAGTTAGTCTACAATTACAAGTCGTGCAAAGAGGGAAGTCGGAATAGGGAATCAACAGGTAATCGGTGTTACTCGTGTGTGGCATATCCTGATCCTTGTTAAAACTTTTTGCTCATACTGGTCCCTCCGATCTGTCCATTGGGTAACTTTCTCCTTTATAGTATTTAATTGTGTGCCTGGGCTAGCTGAATTCCATCCATGCTGCCAAGCTTTCCAAATAGATTTTTCGATAAATTTCTTTGCGTCTAGACCAGGAATTTCCTCATATATCGTATTACATAATCTGCCCTCGTTAGCCAATCTATCAGCATTTTCAATGCCGTGTATTCCAACATGTCCAGGCACCCAATCGAATATAATGTCTTTAGTTTTAATTTCTTCTTCACACTCCTGAATCCATGGATGTTTCGAATGTCCACTTTCCAGAACTCTTATACAACTAGCACTGTCCGTGAAAATCACACTTCTTTTTTGTTTTGGAGCATTCAATATAGCTAGCTTGATAGCCATTACTGCAGCTGAAAAAACCGAACACTGGTCATTTATTCTTCCTTTTATTGTAAAATCAGCTGAATAGATTCCATATGCAATTTGTGCTCACTTTTTGATCCGTCTGTATAGATTTTACAGAATGATCGGTATTTATTCTGCAATGATTGGGCTTTGAAGGGATTAGCTCCAGCCCTAATTTTATTGGCCATCGACCAGTCTGTTTTTGGTAATTCGTAGTCCCAATTTTGTTGACCCCAGCGGAACAGTGCGACAATTTTTGGAAAAATTTGACCAGTTATGGATTCATACGAGGACTTCGCCCTTCGTATCAAAACTAGGTCTTGGTCTGTACGACCCGTTTCCATCATTCTTATGGCAGTATGTGATTCCATTGATAAGGCGCGGTATTCAAAAGGGAGTTGACCTGATTCGCAGCAAATTGTTACTGCTGGTGTAAAAAGCTCCTGAAGAAAAGCGGATAGCCTTGTTGTAAACAGGTTTGATGATTGGTAGTACCGTATCTTTTCTTCTACTAGAAATGGAAAATGCATAGAATAAACGAGGTGTTACCAAAGTTTCACCAATTCTTATCAGAATGTCACGAGATGCTCTTACTCTTCCCCTGAAATTTGGATGATGTTTAATACTCTTGTAGTAAAGCTTTTTCGTTCTGCAGCGTGCTTTATGAAAATGAATTCACTATCAATAGTCAATCCTAATATTTTTAATTGTTTGACGGATGGAATCACGGTTTTAGTGTTTGAAATTTTACCTTGTAAACTATTTCTAGACCAACATTTGAAAAGGGCGTAACAGCCAAAATTTATTTCTTCTGATTCTTCGTCCACATATATAGCTATATATGTAGACGAAGAATCAGCAGGAATAAATTTTGGCTGTTACGCCCTTTTCAAATGTTGGTCTAGATTTACTCCTTTCCATTATTCTGAAGACGAGGACCCTCCACAAATGTCTTCCAACTCTGTTCTTTGGCATCTTTTATTACTTTGCGAGTATTGTTGGGTCCCTTCCGAAAATTCAGCAGGGCTTCTTGAACCCGAGGGTCGGATTTTTCCAACCGGCGGAGAGATATTAGAGCTTTGCGATGACTTTTGATTGCTGATGATACTTCATTACTCCACCAGGCGACACGTTTGTGACCTGTGTGTCCAGATGGTCGCGGGATACAGGGTAAGGCTATGTCTGATATCATATTTGTTAGAGCATCAGGGGTATAAGTTATGTTTGGATCTATCATTAATTCTATTCTATTTTGAAATTCGACCCAATCCGCTTTTTAAAAAATCCTCTTAAGGGTAGCAATATGAAAAAAAGTTAAATGTTTGATGGGGGACAAGAAAATTAAAAAATGATCCCTGTCATGTAAATCATCATCTACATGCTAGCTAAGATTGCTCATTGGATCAGACGACAGCGTCAAATCTACAGCTGATTGATTTCCGTTGGCTGGACAGAAAAATGTCATTCATCCAAATTGTCAATTCATATTCACCTATGATACTTACTAGAGTTTTCCCACGCAAGTCTGTGGAAAGTCTTCCCCAAATTTCACAATGCGCGTTTAAATCACCCATTATGACAAAAGGCTTGGTTAACTGAAGAATAAGTTCTCGGAGTTCATCTTTTAAGGTGTTGTTATCGTGAGAAGGTGGAATATACAGGGATATGTATGTTCGTTCGCAAGGCGGAGACACTCTTATGGCAATTGCTTGAAGACTTGTAGTTATGGGGATTCTTAAATGAGGTATACTTTTGGACACTGCAATTGCTACTCCGCCCCAACCGGTTTTTTGTGTTGGGTGCAAACAGTAGTAATCGTAATTATTTGAGAAAGCAAGACAGTTTGGTTGACAGAAAGTTTCTTGAAAACAAATTACATTCGGCCAGTAGGAAACTGGCCGAATTCTAGTAGTTTGTTAGATATTTGGATCTGACCAATCGGACCCGTTTTGATGATCGGGGGAAAGGCAAAATTTGGAGTGACTGTGGCTATGTTTTTCTTCGTGTTTTTGATTTCTTCTTCGTTGTTGAGAGCGGATTGCGGATTTACCTGGAATGTTGCGCTGGATAACTTCTTTAAGGGGGTGAATTGCTTCCATTACCTTGCAGGATACTCGGTGATATATCGTTGCATCGTTGTCGTTTGGAGACTTTCTGTTCTTCTGATGTGTCCATTGTAAGCTGTCCTGGTATTTCTGTTGTACCTAATACAGATAGATGATTATTTTTCTTTAGATCTGCAACTTCTTTGATTAGATTCTGCAAAAGCATCGTTAAATTGGCGTTTTCTTGGTCTTTCTCGTCTAGTTTTTTCAGTAGATCCTTGATGGATGGATTTGAGCTCGTTGCTGGCTCCTGGTCATTACTTTCCGTTGTCGCTTGGTGTCTTTTCCTAGCTTCGCCGTACGATACATCTTGATCAACTTTAATTTTAACAATGTTAGCCTCGGCAAGTTTAACCGGACAATCCCTTGATCTTGAGCTGTGGGGCCCGCTACAATTTACGCAGAGGGGATCAGCTACGCAAGGTGTGCTCCGAAGAGCAAACCGCACATAGTTCTTTTTCCGTACAGAACTTTCTGGAATGACCAAATCTGTGACACCTAGTGCATTGTAGAGGTGCTGGATAATAGAGTCGAGTTTTCACCCGAAATCCGAAATAAAGAAAATCCGGGATTGTTGTTCCTTGGATTCTCAGTACCATAGTATTAGTTGGGATAAACGTCTTTTTATCCTTCGGATCTCGTTTGGTAAAGCGACGATAACGATAATTTTCCATTAATTGGATCCATCCATTCAGGTTGTCTTCGACCAGCATAGCTTCTGTCAACAGTTACCGATGTTGTTTCCTTCCCATCATTCCATGCTTTTCTTCGATTGATGTAAGGAGGAAAGGGGTTTCCCTCAACCAGCAGAGATGACCCTGAGGCCATCTCTATTCACCCGACTCTCAATATCGGGTAGCAGTAGCTTATGTCCAGTGGGATGATTCGGAAGAGAAGAGAGTAATGTGGATCTCACGCGCACAGATCAATAGCTCACTATTGTCCACTAAACAATTAACACGGCTTGAATTGTTCTAGTTCACGAGTTAAAAATTGACTAATTCCTTCCCATCCAGATATTACTGGGGATAGACAACGGTAATATTTAGTTACACCTTTGATACCTCTAATAAAGATAAACCACAGACAAACAGACGTAACAGTTTGAACATTTTTCAAAAAAAATCCATCGTCCAACTTCTCTACCACCATCTTGCGAGCATGTTGCATGAAACAATGTTTCGTATGACATTGTCACCAGAAGGCGCTGGAGTGAAATGTCAAACTAGAAGGATTACGACGCTAGCGCCTCTAATTGTGAAACGCGCAATCGATCAAATTCAAATTGAATGTTGAAGTCATGGTCGATGGAAATTTCTCTAGTGTTACGTCTGTTTGTCTGTGGATAAACTGTGTTTAGTTCGCTCCCTTTAACTTCAGCGAAGCGCAGAAAAAAAACTGCACACAAATGTGAATTTCCTTGACCTCAGATAGACGACTGTTCAGAGTCATATCCGAGAGCAAACTCCTTCTAAATTTGGCAAAAATACCCGCGCCACATTCAAACCTTCTATTTCTTTCTTTTTTTGAATAATTTTATTTGATAATTATGTATTAATCTTCTAGACTAGGTGTTCCGTGTTTGGTTAACACTATCATAGCAAGTATGGCTATGATACATTTTTTAGTTATAATTAATAAATACATTTCAATTGCCTATGGCAGTTTAAATTTTCCTACTGGTTGAATTGGCCGGGGTTCTGCCATATCGCACCAAGCGCCAACAAAAAACTACCAATTTTTCTGCCCAAGCTTTCGCTTAGCAGATTTAATTGATTTAAAATCGTATTGGATTTCCCACTACCCCATAACTAAGGATATCCTACAACAAATGTGTGGATGAATTGATATGAAATGATTTCCGTTTTACTTTTACGATCAAAATATCACAAGTCAGTCAATAAGCCGCTTGGTGCGTTTTAGCAGAACCCCGACCAGTTGATCCATGTAGAACTTTCAACGTTTTTAACATAAAAGTCAAGCCACCTTCGGATCATTGGTACACATTGAACATTCAACATTGGCGTAAATAAGCCCCCCCCCCAGACCTACTTGTGGCCCCCCCCAGAAAATTTTGAAAAGTAATTCCAACTTAGTCAGTTTTTATTTCATTTACATATTTCTTAATTTTGATTATGAATTCTATAAACATATTTTTTGTTGCGTTATCACATCTATGCAAATGGTCATAGTCATTCAGCAAAGCATCGAAATATTTAAGTTGGACCCTCGGGAACATTTTCTCGATTTTTAGGCTAAAATCAATGCCGCTTCAAATTCAGTTGCTAGCTTAAAATAATAAATTTGTTCTGCAGTATCCTGGTCGCAGAAACATAAAAATATAATTGTATTAAGATATGAATATTTCTGTTCTATTAAACTACCATCCGCTTCAAAAAAGACTGAAGCAACAACATCAAAATGAGCACATGTACACAAATCCGGTCAATGAAATTTCGAACGACCATTATTTCGAAAATCTTCGAGTTAATAGCAAGGTATGCCGCAAAACAGTTGATCAAATTCCTATAGAGCTTTTTGCTCTCGCTAAATAATTCTGGCACAGAAAGATATAAAATTATAAAACTTAAAAATCTTTGTTACAATGACAGAAAAATCAACAACGCATTCCATTGAAAGTATTAGAACAAAACATAGGCAACCTTCGCACTCACAACAGAGATTGCATTAAAGAAATATTTTTATAATCCTCAAAAGAGCTAGTTCCATTTAATTTTTTGGCGATTTCATAAGTATCATCGGAAAACTGAGTGCGAGTTGGCTCTTGTTTCGGACGGCAGAACGATCGCGCGATTTGCCGAAATTTTGTGTTTTGCATTGCGCGGCCGGTAATAAAGTTAATTAGTTCAGTGCGTGTTGGCTCTTGTTTCGGACAGTAGAACCACAGACAAACAGACGTAACAGCTAGAACAATTGTTTGAAAAATCCATCACCCAATTACTTCATCACCATCTCGCGTGCACGTTGCACGAAATGTTATTTAGTACAACATCGTCAACAGAAGGCGCTAGTGTGAGATGTCAAATAAAAAGGAAAACGATACGCGCGCCTCTGTGTGTGAAACTCGCAAGCAGTTGACTTTAAAACGACCGTTGAGTTGATGGACGATGGGAATTTCATTAGTGTTACGTCTGTTTGTCTGTGGTAGAACGATCGCGCGATTTGCCGAAATTTTGTGTTTTGCATTGCGCGGCCGGTAATAAAGTTAATTAGGGGAACGGTTCGCCACTTCATCTCATAGCTCCTATTTCCATCCCATCAGAAACAAAGCAATGGAAAGGAATTTGGTTTTGTTTATTATTTTTGTGATTTTTTCAGCAGTGAGCACGTATGTTGACAAAAAGAAGCGACGAATTTGGTGCCGTATTTCGTTGTTTAACGATGAGATGGATATATGTACAGTGAGATGGAGATCGGAACAGTTCCCCTACTTCAGTGCGAGTTGGCTCTTGTTTCGGACGGCAGAACGATCGCGCGATTTGCCGAAATTTTGTGTTTTGCATTGCGCGGCCGGTAATAAAGTTAATGAGTTCAGTGCGAGTTGGCTCTTGTTTCGGACAGTAGAACGATCGCGCGATTTGCCGAAATTTTGTGTTTTGCATTGCGCGGTCGGTAATAAAATTAATTAGTTCAGTGCGAGTTTGCTCTTGTTTCGGACGGCTGAACGATCACGCGATTTGCCGAAATTTTGTGTTTTGCATTGCGCGGCCGGTAATAAAGTTAATGAGTTCAGTGCGTGTTGGCTCTTGTTTCGGACGGTGAAACGATCGCGCGATTTGCCGAAATTTTGTGTTTTGCATTGCGCGGCCGGTAATAAAGTTAATTAGTTCAGTGCGTGTTGGCTCTTGTTTCGGACGGCAGAACGATCGCGCGATTCGCCGAAATATTGTGTTCTGCATTGCGCGGCCGTCAGTGCCTGTTTTGTTGTGTTTCTGCTCAGTAAGCAGATAGTTCGCGCGGGCGAGTGAGTAAACAATTGGTGCATGATCGGACGTGTTTCAGGTAGGATTTAGAACATTCGTAAAATCCGAGTTTTTTGTTCTGATTTTAATGTTCAGTGAATAAGTGTGCGGTTGAACGTGTTTTGTATATAATGCGAAACATTTGTGAAATCCAGGTTACTTTGTCCTCTTTTGGACGGTTCGTAAGTAAATTGATGAACATATTTTATTATTTTTTCAGCATATACTGTTATTGACAAACGCTCTATATTGTCGAATAGAGCTCCCTATTATTCACCTTACCCACTAATACAAATTTTCCTTCCTGAGACATCTATGAAGGTAGTATGGGTTCCCTGCATCTTCACTACACGCAGCGAAATTTGGTGTGATTAAACTAAAGGTAAATATTGTTGATTTCAATAATCGCTTTATTGTTGAATCAAAAGAATTTGATTGTTGTTCCTACAATAATCTCTGATTGAAAAAACAATATTATTTTAATTTCAACAATATTTCTTTTTGTTCTAAACGTGCTTGAATATCAATCAGTGTGTGTTTTTTTATGTGTAACAAAAAGTCAAGCCCACGATTTAAAATTTAGTTCTCTCGTTAGTTTCACAGTGGATTATATTAATTATTTAAAAAAAACGACGGGAGTAGAGACGTGGAAACAATCTAGTGCTATGCGGCAAGAAGGCATTTCGTTTAACACCAAAGACACGTATGTATGGATAGCAAAAATCAATTGAAATCGTTTGAAAATATATTGTTTCTTCGCAGAACTACAGCACGTTACCCATCATGAAGAAAACCAATAGAGTTAGCCGGAAAGATCATGTTCCATGCCGGTTGGAACTGCGGTAAATTGAAAACCGGTGCAGTTTTGTGCAATTCTCTTATTATAAATATGCATAGTACGATGAAATAAAGTACCCATGTGAATTTTCCATTATCTTGTTTAGATAAAAACAATTGAAAATGAAAAAGAAAATAAAAACACATTCTCAAATGGAATGCATTATCATTTCAACAATATTGTATTGTTGAATTGATCTGTGTATATCATTGAAACAATAATGCACGAATGATTATATCAACAATAATATTGTTGATTCTACAATAATGTAGATCAAAACATGAAACGCTTTGATTGTAAAAACAACAATATTATGGATTGAATCAAACGATAAATATTATTAGCCCTGAGTTAACAATATTTATTGTTGAATTTGATCCAGATTATTGTTGTTTCTACAATATATTTTTCTGCGTGTAGTAGATGTTGAACTAACATTCCTTCCCTTCCTTCCGTGATTGTAAGGACGTGGCCAGGTATACAACTGCTACTGTATAGGAAAAGGTACTAATCCCAAGTACCAATTTGCGACAATATACAGTAGATTGCTCAATTGAGCATTGTATAGCCACCCACGATTTGTACAATCACATATGCTATGCTATGCTATGCTATGCTATTTCATAAGTATCATCGGAAAACTCTTTTTAGAAACCAGTTAGTATCAGAAAACATTTCTTTTGCAGCACAATTCAGATCGATTTAGTTGCTTCTCAAGTCTCTTTGATTTTTGCAGAGAAATCTCTCACCTATTCAGAAAACCATAATAAAGCCTCTTCCTAACGTCAGTAACTACAAAAACCCTATGTTATTCTGGAATTTGATTTATGACTCGTAATTTTATGACTCATGGAATTTATGACTCATAAAAACACTTTAGGATTCCAAATTTGTGTTCATCGGTACTTAACTATTTTAGCACATAGCATACATTTTGGAATTGCATGAATGCTTATATTGATTATGACAAAATTTCGTGGAATTTATTGCACATCTAAAGAGTTTCAAAATTTCAAGTTTCAAAAAATCGAGATCTTTATGCATTAAGTAATCATGGAAATGCTTGAAAACTTTCAGAAATATACTCATATCGAATTTCATTTATAGATAATTCGAAGAAGATTCTTGAATCTTAGATTACACACTTATCCACATTTAGTAACATGGAGAAGACAAGTTGACACAGACACAGCGTTTTGAAGCAATCACAGCATCATTGGAAATCAATTGTATTATTCGCGATTTTTTTAAGTTCTAGGACGAATGAGCGATAAACTTAGTCAAACAATTTCTATTGCAATCCATGCGCACAGTGCTTTAAATCGCCTTTGAAAATTACATCCCACCAGCTGGTGCCATGGCCCCCCCTAGACCGAGACTCTAGTTACGCCTATGACATTCAACTTTATATCATTCATGAAACCGTGCTTGGCCATGTACCACACTTGATCCACCATTTTGCCATGTTCAGATTACAGGAAGCATTTTATGCACAGATCACATAAGAATTCTTAAAGTGAGTCGTCATCGTCAACGTGCATCTGTTTGCGCTTAGTGGACTGCTTTGAATTGGGGTTTGACGTCTTTTTTGCTGACTTTCTTGATAGTTTCTATATCCTTCACTGCCTGGGCCTCCTTCAAAACCGTACGGTACGGACTTGATGTGAGCACTGTTGCTTTTTCTTCCCTCTTTAAAGGCTACCAAATTCCCGAGGTGTGAGGCTACCTTAAAGGCTGCCTTACGCCTCGGGAATTTGGTCCGCGGATTTTTTCCCCATGTGTTTTTACAAATGCGATGTTTTCGGGATTTGGACACGGAGAATCAAAATCCCGGTCCGATTTAAAATGCACGGTGACCAAAATCCGGCGGAAAATTTTCCCGAAGTGTAAGGTAAGGCTGCCTTACACCGAGGTGTGGGGCTACCTGTAGCCTTTCCTTCTTCTGGGTCTGGTCTCTCGGGAAACGGAAGTATGACGAGGTACCCGGCGCACAGTTTTCTCCATCTTGACGATAATCAACCGAATCCACAAGTTGTGAATGCCATCAGGTTTTCGTCGTTTTCTTTGCCAGGGAATCCGCATGGCTCAACGCCATCTCCAGTTTTAAATTGATCACTCGAACCGTTGACGTCAACCGGATTGCTACATGAAAGGTAGATGTCAGTAACATCAGCAGGTGCAACAAGTTCGTCACTGAACACACGCCTCAGGACATTCAGGATAACCTAGGTCCTAGGATAACGACCTTCCCAGGATTTTCTTCGATATTCATCGATTATTCTGAAGAGATGCGCCTTTAGTGGCACCATAAAGGGTACGTCCAACGGATGCTTCCGGTGACTACAAAGCGAAGGGAAGCTGATAACAGTTACGAGGTTCCGACTTGCCTTTTCCAAAATCGCAATATTTTTGGTATGTGAACTGTGACCATCAAGCAGCTACAATACACTGGATTCTGTTTTTACGTGATTTACATTTTCTCAATTTCCACTCGTCCTTAATATTTAACGCATATTAATTATCATGTGATTTTTCTTTGATTTATGCTGAATTTTTTGAAACATGTTGCGAGGATTTTGGTGGTAAATTGAAGTCACACGATCAAAAATACGAGCGAAAAAAAATCGTGTAAAAACAAAATCCTGTGTATTGGGCCCGATTCTTTTGATCGAGTGACGAGCAGGAGAAAATAGCTCATACATACTTAATTCTCAATTATTGTTTGTATGGATTTGGAGTGCAAAAGTGGTAAAATACCAGCTTTTGTTATCGAGGTCGATGCTCATGCTCGGGATGTGTTCTAGGAAGTGATCAAAATATTTGTTGAAGTCAAAAAACGTCATCCATTCACTTTTATTGTAATGATGAAACGTTTATAATGACTACGTGCTCCACTGATGTTATTCCGCCAAATTTCTTTTTACCTCCCGTGGCTTCTTGGTCTGTACCTGGAAGCATAAATTAAGTAAAAATCTATATACAAAAAATGAAATTCTGTCTGTCTGAACCTTATAGACTTCAAAACTACTGAACCGATCGGCGTGAAAATTTGTATGCAGAGGTTTTTGGGGCCGGGGAAGGTTCTTAAGATGGTTCGAGACCCATCCCCTTTGGAAAGGGGGGCTCCCATACAAATGAAACATAAATTTCTGGATAACTCGAGAACCAATCAGAGAATAAATCAATTTTAGGCGAAACGAAGCTCATCGGGTCTGCTAGTATATAATAAAATTGAACACAATTTTGACGCTCATTATAAAAATCATCATAAAAAAGTGAAAATTTTGCTGTATGTAGGTATGTAGGGGCCCTCCATAACCGTGCGGTAAGACGCGCGGCAACAAAGCAAGCCCATGCTGAGGGTGGCTGGGTTCGATTTCCGGTGCCGGTCTAGGAGGTAACTTTTGGAAATCAGTATGGCGAATAGCATCTAATGTTTAATTTCTCGAAAATAGGCACCTTAATCGAAAAAATATTTGGTAGGCGTAGTAGCGGACACCTTCCTACATCTTTTTCTTTCTTTTTATTGGCATTACATCCCCACACTGGGACAGAGCCGCCTCGCAGCTTAGTTTTCATTAAGCACTTCCACAGTTATTAACTGCGAGGTTTCTAAGCCAGGTTACCATTTTTGCATTCGTATATCATGAGGCTAGCACGATGATACTTTTATGCCCAGGGAAGTCGAGTCAATTTCCAATCCGAAAATTGCCTAGACCGGCACCGGGAATCGAACCCAGCCACCCTCAGCATGGTCTTGCTTTGTAGTCGCGCGTCTTACCTCACGGCTAAGGAGGGCCCTTCCTGGTACCAAATAGTTTCTCGTGAAAAGTTCCTACTGTTGAGAAAACCCGCGTTTGATGTATTTCGCCATACAAACTTCGGGTGGTTAACTCATGCTGGCTATTTTCACATATACGTTAGTGCCTGGTGCTGGCAGCGACGGGTATGAAACCAGCCCCTGTATGTGATTCATTGTGTCGTATCGTAAAAGATTTTGTTGTATTGCAAAAACCCCTCGTCGATAGTAAAACTAAGCCTACCAAAGCCGTCATTTCTTTCTAGCATTATTCAGAATTTCCTTTCACACTGTTTGCAATGATGTTTATTTTACAGGTCACCAAACTCCGGTCTTATTGATTTACCATAGTGTACATTATAAGGAATTTTACCTGACACCAGGATTATAATTGATGTTACAACCTCCGAAGAAAAGCAAGACCACGCCTTCAACGTTAACAATGTCTCCCATATGGTCACTCGTATGCCGGCCGGATCGTAAAGGTAGAAGTCCGCTATCCGTTTATTTAATGCTGCAAATATTGCTTTTATTGATAATCAAAATAGATCTTTTTACACGCGTGACCATATGCGTTTGCTTAAACTGTTAAAGTGTTCGTTTATTCGATCGCTGTTCTAGCTTTGTTCTCTATATTTGAATAACTTATCTACTATTTTCAAAAGTTATACAGCTTTTAGATGACCCTAATTTGTGATTTTTGTTTGTTACTACCAGCGCTGATTGAACAATTGTTCTATAATATTTCGATATGTAAATTGCATTTACTTCTGCTGATATTCAAATATACATTCTTTCCTATTTTTCTATTGTTGTTCTCCACTTGTTTTCAATACCACACTTATCTATTTCTTTCTATAATAATATGCTCACTAACGCTATTCAGATCTGCTTAGCTTTCACAGTTTATTCTAACAACATTGATGTAAGCCAGTATAACGCTGAAGCTTCAATAGCTGCTGAAAATCTCCAGTCTTAACGAAACTTTGCTGCATGTTGCTGAAAGGCTTCTTAAACATAAGATGGCAACACAATTTGAGGATAAGTTTATGGGTATGATCAATCGAGATTAAACCAATTTCAACTTCGCGTAACGTGATCATTGAATACATTTGTTAATTCCATTCTTTATAGCCGTCAACGTCCAAGCTGCCGCTCAATTTAACACCCTCCGCCCAGCGGTAATGACCATAACTAAACAGAGGTGCGTATTAACTATTCAATAGACTATTACCGCCTCGATCAACAACGACCTTCAATTTCAGCTCCTGTCAGGTCTTCTGCAGGCGGTTCTTCATCTGTATTCTTCTCATCGCCGTAGTCGTCCTGTCGTCGATCGTCTACGCCATCTACAGCTACGCGTCTAATCTGGCGGACGTCTGCCACAGTAAAGAATGCCTCCGCTCGGCAGCCGCCTTCAAGCAGAACATGGACCTCAACGTAGATCCGTGCGACGACTTCTACTCCTATGTCTGCGGGAATTGGGCCGACGATCATCCACGCCCGGAACGGCACGGAGCGTACAGCTGGTATGACGAGCGGCAAACCAAAATCTACCGAAACATTCGAACCCAGCTGGAGACCAACATCAGCCGTTCGGATCCGAAACCGGTCGCTCAAGCCAAATCTATGTACAAGGCATGCCTAAGCGAAGCAAATCGGGAACGTTACGGTTACACCGCCGTTCAGCGATATCTGCGAGAGTTCGATCTTCCGTTGACTCCGACGTTGCTGAATCGGACCAAGATCTCCTATCGAAAATACAAATTCGATTGGATCAGCTCGGTTGCGAAGATCCAGCGCAAACTGGGTCTGAACGTGATCGTGGGTTTTGATATTGAGCAGGACCATCAGGACAAAAATCGGAACCGATTGACTTTGGAATACCACTACAGACCTAATGAATTGCGATTTCCGTGAGTTTTGAGCAATGTTTATAATCGATTAAAAGTTTATATTTCTTGATATATTTTAAATAGCGCGTACGAATGGTCCAAGCTGAAGACACCGGCTCACAATCTACGTGCAGCGCAGCATTCTAGCTCTGAAGATACTGACGAATCAGAAAACGAATCCACCGAGGATGAGGATGAAGACGAAGGTGATGATGCGGACGATGAAGATGGAATAGATATCAGCGATCTGGCAGAGTCCTTCGCAAAAATTATTGCAGCCATCAATCCAAGTATCGACACCAGTGAGATGGACGATAAGATGAACATTTTGGCAGAACGATTTACAGAGTTTCATCGATCACTGCCTAAGGTTTGAACAAATTTTAATCTACTGGAATACAGTTTAGTCACATTCATTTTTAGCCCCTAGATTCAGAAGATGAGAGCAAACCGAAGTACTATACGGTAAAACAGCTTCAAACGTTGACAGATACACTCATCAAACCCAAAAAACCCTATCCAATTTGGCAACACTATTTGGACGAACTGTTTGTCAATCAAAGCGACGTCAAACCTGCTATCGACGAACATTTGCAACTGACTCCGGAGAACGTTGAATTCCTCGGAAAGCTAATCGACGTAGTCTCCGAGCAACCTCCGGTTCTGATCGAGTTGTACATTTGGGGAACGGTAGCTTCGTTTCTGGTGGAGCACGAGTTTAACGACGCCAGACTGGAGGAGGATTGCGCCCAGGTCGTCCACAAGCTGATGGGATTGGCCGTCAGCTATGCGATAGCGGATAAGAGTTTCCTGGATCAAACCAAGCCACGTATAGAGCAGATGTTGACCGACATACGGAACGAGTTCGACCAGATGGTGCTGGAAACGGATTGGATGGACGCCTACACCAAGTACGCATCGCTGGAGAAATCCATGGCCATGAAGTCGCTGATCGGCTTTCCGGAGTGGATTTTGGATGTCGAGAAACTGGAGGAACACTATCGTGGGGTGAGACTGCAATGGTTTGGGCACCGGTGTACTAATATTGATCTGAGTAATTACAATTGCAGTTGCGGATCAGCCCAACCCATCATTTGGAAAATTGGGTTACCGCTTTGGAATTCATGAATATGGGGTGGCTGCGATCATGGCGGGTCAAAAATAATAAAGTGTGGGATATGGATCCCACGGTGGTCAATGCGTACAATATCTTCGATCGGAATGCAATTAGTGAGTTAATGGTGATCTAAATTTGTTGCTTATTACAAATTTTGATGTTTTCGCAGATATTCCTGTTGCTATAATTCAGTACCCGTTCTACTACCTTGGGTTAGAGTAAGTACTGCATACGAAAATGTTTGGGAACCTGATTAACACAATTCTCTACTCGCAGTGCATTGAACTATGGGGCCCTTGGTGAGGTCTTGGGCCATGAACTAACCCATGGATTTGATAATGCAGGCCGCCACTATGACAAATACGGCAACGAAAAGCGATGGTGGTCCAACCATACCCTGCAAGAGTACGACAAGCGGGCTCGCTGTCTGGAGGATCAATACAGCTCGTACTACGTTCAAGAGGCGAAGGCCTTCGTATGATTCCTTCGATCATGATCTGCAAAAGCAAACATTGATGATAGATTTGTCTTTTTTCTTAGATCAATGGAACACTGACCCTGGGTGAGAACATTGCCGATAACGGGGGACTTCGGGAAGCTTTTCGTGCCTATCGGGCGTATGTCAGACGAAATGGTCCTGAAGAAGTGCTGCCAGGATTCGACGACTTTACACACGAGCAGTTGTTGTTCATCTCGTTTGGAAATGTGAGTGTTGGGTTACGGGTGATGTTGTATTTTAAGGAAGTTCAAACTGATGCTCTCTTTCAGCAATACTGCGAAACTGTTAGTCCAGCGGTAGCCAAGTATCTGGTAGAAGACGAACACAGTCCGTCCAAGTTCCGTGTTCTGGGAGTTTTGAGTAATATGCCGGAGTTCAGTGAGGCATTCCAATGTCCGGCTGGTAGCAGGATGAATCCGAAGCAAAAATGTCGAGTGTGGTAAGACGTTAGAAGTTCAGCTCTAACAGTGAAAATATGAAATAAATTTTTCATGCTTAAAGAATGTCGTTAGTGCCGGAAATAGATACGGAAACCCCCATTACAACTCTAAGCGTAGATAATTTCTTAGATGTGAATGCATCCCATCTTTTAATTTCATCAATTGTCATTAAACTTTATTTAATAAATAAGGGTTATGTTACGAGAAGAAACGGATGATTGCACTCTACAACATAAGGAAATATTTCAAACCGCATTCACAGTTTGTCATTATTGCAATTGTATGTTTGTCTGCCCAGATTCCTCTGGTGTTACGCTTAACAATGCCTTTACTCACTTGCTACTTTCTTGTCTCAATAATAACAAGCCGTAATATCGCCATGGTTTTAGTCAAACAGAAAACAACTTTAATTACCAGTAAACAAATTGCTCTAGAGTATGAAATTAATTCGACACATACCAGAATTGCTGAATACCGTTGTTATTTGCATAGGTGACTAACTGCCACCAGGTTAGAATGGTTGTACCAGTTATAGATTAAACTGAAGCAAGGAAGTGGCAGCAGTGAATTTCTTAGATCTACATGAGAGAGTGATAGCACTTGTCTGGCCCGTGCTAGTTAGATTGAAAAGATTTCTATGGTGAGTCACAACTATTCAATTCGTCCTTTAACAACTCAAAAATATCCAAGATCAATTTCATACAATGTCCATGCTAAAAGAATCCGGAAAGTTTTCTCAGATAAATATGGCAGATAATATAAGGACTGATACCCACGCCGTGAGCCTACCATCTACAGATTTTGACACGAAAGTCCAACGAGAATCTGATCTTCGTGAATTATTATTATTGACTCAGGCTAAATGAAAGCAAATCGTCTTTATCTTTATCCGCAAATCGTCCTCCACCTAGCTCGCTGCGCACCTCGCCCGTCGAATCGTTGTCGAGAACCAGTTTCACCGGATTACTGGCCGACATTCTGGCTATGTTTCCGGCCCACCGAAGTCGTCCGATTTCGGAAGTATGAGTGACGGATGGTTCTCCCAACAGCCGATGCAACTCGTGATTCATTCGTCTCCAAGTGCGCGTTGGTCATCCACAAGCATCATCCAGGTCTCTTTTTCTTGGGGAAGGGTCGTTTGGCCGTAACCCATTCGGCCGAAAGCCATTTGGCCGAATGCCACTAGGCCGAAAGTTGTTTGGCCGAATATACCATTTGGCCGAACAGACCATTAGGCCGAAAGTCATTTGGCCAAAAGGGTCGTTTGGCCGAAAGGGTCGTTTGGCCGAAAGGGTCATTTGGCCGAAAGGGTCGTTTGGCCGAAAGGGTCATTTGGTCGAAAGGGTCATTTGGCCGAAAGGGTCGTTTGGCCGAAAAGGTCGTTTGGCCGAAAGGGTCATTTGGCCGAAAGGGTCTTTTGGCCGAAAGGGTCATTTTGCCGAAAGACTCATTTGGCCGAAAGGGTATTTTGGCCGAAATGGTCATTTGGCCGAAAGGGTCATTTGGCCGAAAGGGTCATTTGGCCAAAAGGGTCATTTGGTCGAAAGGGTCGTTTGACCGAAAGGGTCATTATGCCGAAAGACTCATTTGGCCGAAAGGGTATTTTGGCCGAAATGGTCATTTGGCCGAAAGGGTCGTTTGGCTGACATTTCCTACTCGATATTGCTCTTCTTGGGAGGTAGAATAAACATATGCCACAGAAAACATTTTATGGTTTCAAACATTCCTAATCTGTTATTCATCCTGGCACATGGCTCTGATGATATGAACAAATCTTCTCTTGGAAAGTAACTAAACATGAAATTTGAAATTAATGTAATCAATGTTTAACCCTACGCCTCAACACTGCGTCATATATAGCGTTCTATAACACGGAGCCCAGTAAGGCAGATGCGGTAGACACTAGACCACCTAGCTTGTCTTGAACGCGTCCAATGATTTCTTTATTTGCTCACCGATTGCACAGAGGACATACCCGGTTCTCGCGATAATTCGGCATCCTTATACGAACGCATCCAATCATCCATACAACTACACACCGACCGCACAAAGCACAAACTCTGATTTCGCGGTAATTTCGCGTCCTAATACGAACGCGTCTTATCATGCACACTTACTTTCCGACCGCACAAAACAGAACTAAACATCCGGATCCGCGTCCGATACGAAATACGTTCAATCGCGAACTAATTAATTTGCTTTCCGACCGAACAAAACAGAACTAAAACTTCGGAACCGCGTTCGATACGAAACATGTTCAATCAAAGACTCGTAATACAGGGTTGATGGCATCCAAAGTGAACCTGAAAGTGAAACATTCAGTGCTGGGGTACTGGTGGCCAGGGACTCGTGACGTGTTGTGGGAACAGTACCTCAAAAAAAAACTCTAGAGTCCTTTCGCGGAGGGGGGGTGGGCGAGGTGTAAGGCAACCTTAAGGGTAGCCTCACACCTCGGGAATTTGTTCCGCGATTTTTCCTCCATGTTCTTTTGCATATGCGATGTTTTCGGGATTTGGGCACGGAAAACCAAATTCCCGGCCCCATTTCAAATACATGGGGCCCAAAAATTTTCCCTAGGTGTGAGGCTACCTTAAGCCCCAAGCAACTGGTATTGAGCCAGCGGCCGCTTCCGGGGTGGGCACCACATATTTTATCTCCCGAGTCCCAGGGCGATTTTAAGTCGGGGAGAGCTTTGGATGTGAGAGTCCTAGAAACAAAAATGCAATTTCACCTTAGGGGAGACTGGGGAGACTTGATCCCCTTTTCTGATTGCCGATGTATCACAACCAAAAATAAATAAACATACGCGATTTCCACACAGACTCTCTAAGAAATATAGTATTTAACTTTACTGATGTATGACAGTCCTTAAATTATTGTTGTTATTGATACACAATATTGATTTTTTGGAGTGCTGTCAAAAATCGACTTTTTAAATATTCGGGGGAAATTGATCACCCTCCAAGAACTTGCTTTGATAAAATTAGAAAAACAAATTCGCACATTGCAGATTTTTTAAATATTTTTTCTTCAAAATAGGTGCAATTTTCAAATTGCTGTGCCTATATGTGAACGATTATTGTTATTAAATACGACAGCACATGCAATTTTAAAATTTGGGGAGACTTGGTCCCCTTTTTATGATATCTACGCAATAAATAATTTTTCATGGCAACCCTGCATCAAATCTGTCGAATCTACAAAAAATTAGAAGCCTGAGAATAGATTTGTATTTTTTTTTTTTTTTTCGGAAAAATTTGAATGGGTGACTAATGGGTGATCAAGTGTCCCCAAATTGAAGCAATAAATTCAAATCCAAATATCCTAAAACTAATGTTAACATTTTCATCAGTACAGATCATAAAACATATTTATGGCTTTGTGCTGTTTAAAAAACGAAAGCATTTGGTCATTGGTATGAAGCGTTGTTCAAATTTTGCTTGGCCAATGAAAAAATCTTTAGGAAGGTCAAAACATACAAACCGCCCTTCATAATAAATAAGGTTATCAATCCAAAAAATAACTCACCACATAAAGGTCATTTGTCTAGAGGATCTATAATAAAAAAAAAGGCTAGAACAAAACTACTTTAGTCCTCGATAAAACAGGGGGCGATCACGTCTCCCCGGGGATCAAGTCTACCCGCCTTCCCCTACTGTCGTTTATTGGCAGAGGTGGGTGGCGAGGTGTATCGTGAAAGCGACTGGAAACAATAGCCGCTTCAAACGATAGCGTCGTCGAGTCCGTTAGCGGTAGTATGGCTGGCCAGAGCGCGCTGGGAACCACGAGGCTAAGGACGGACCGAACAATATATGGTACATAGTTATTGATGTCGATGTGTGGGCTTTGACTGGCAACTAATGGTGACCGATTGCTGACCGAAATCCTGAGCGTTTAGTGACCGTAAACGAGTTCGAACACAAAAAACCGGAGCCGGGGCCGATGGTTTTGACCATCTTTTCGACGAGACGACAAGTTCACTGGTGGCCGCAGAACCAATACTTGACACACGTGTCGGCAACACTGAAGATAAAAGCTCATCGATTATAATCACAGCAAGCCAAAATTCTACTCGTCCACAGGTTGAAGGTCCAGTATCGTACATCATCACCCACCCAGAAATAGTTATGTTTCTGTAGAGAAAGAAAAGAAGCTTCTTCGATGGGATAGGAATTAGGGGAGGAATTGAATGTGGTTACAACGGAGCAGCCTCAATGCTATCGTCGAGCCTTAGTTCACGGTTCACAGGAATTTGCAGAATGCAAATCTTCTCCACCAGAAGCTTGAGTACCCCAGTGGCGGTCTTCACAGTCACGACTCTGGTTACGTTATCTTCTCCGGGGTGTAAAGCAATGATTCTTCCTATTTAGCAGCGAATTTGAGGCGCATTATCATCTTTAATTATAACGAGTATTCCTGGTTGCATAGGAATAGCTGGTTTCCATCGTTTTTTGCGGGCTTGCAACTGGACCAAGTATTCACGTTTCCATCGGTTCCAGAAATGTTTCAGTTTATGTTGCATTATCTGGTATTGATTCAAACGGTTCGACGGGATATTTTGCAGATTAACTTCTGGAATTGAATGTAACGACGAGCCCAACAGGAAATGTGCCGGAGTCAATGACGGTAAATCATCTGGATCGTCGGACATTGGAACAAATGGACGGGAGTTAAGACAGGCTTTGACCTGTGCTAGCAGTGTGCAATAATCTTCCGATGTGGCAACGTTCTCTCCGCCCACCTTCAGCAAATGATTTTTGGCTGACCTAGCTGCGGCCTCCTAGAGGCCTTCAAAATGTGGCGCACTCGGCGGGATGAAATGCCCTGTATTCCATTTTCTGCTAGCTCAGCGGCGACTCGGTCATGATGTTGGTTGTCCTTTGGCATATGCAAAAGTTCGAATAGTTGATTCCTGGAGCCGATAAAAAATGTGCTATTATCAGAATAAATGTCGGACGGCTTTCCTCGACGTGCAATAAATCGTCTCATGGCTTGTAGAAAACGTTCCGTAGAAAGATCGGAGACATGCTCTAAATGGACCGCCTTGGTACAGAGGCAAAAAAACACAGCTACGTAAGGCTTTACTGTAGTACGTCTTGGAGCTGGGCGAATGCAGACGCATCCAAAATTGTCTACGCCGGTTTTAGTGGATGGACGGGACGGTAACTCATGTGGATGGCAGTTCACCCATAAACTGTGGACTGTTTAGTACGGTAGCAACGCATACATCGATGTACTACCTGTCTCGCTACGTTTCTTCCTCCAAGAGGCCAGAATTGTTGACGAACTACTCCCAAGAGTAATAAATTGTGGGCTAGTGTGCAATAGCGTTTTGTGGAAGAGCTCTTCCTAGTTCCATTATCATTCGGGTTAATCGATGCCTGGCTAGTATCACTACTGGGTGTTAAGTAACTTCCAGTTTTTCGGAATATTTCAGCCTTCCTCGACACAGAATCTCCTTTCTAAAGCGTCTTCAATTCTTTCGCAAAGACTTCTCGCTGCACGCTTCGAATTATAGCTTGTTGTGCTGCCTTCATTTCAGCACAACTCAAGAAACCGTTTTCACATCGCCGTTCTCTTGGAACTCGCAAAAGCTTGAGTAACCGTAACCAGTATGCCGTTCGACGAATGAGGTCTGAGTAAGAACAAAACTTGCTAAGATATATGGCGTTGGAATCCGCCACGGGTGACACGGTGCACGCAACGACAGTCCGTCGTCTTTCTTTTTCTCCTACTTCAAGTTCTTCTGTGGTTCCATTAGACCACATTTCTGCCACCAACTCGGACCATTCCACGTTCCATAGTTCGTTTTGGACAATATCTTCGGGTGACAGTCCTCGAGATCGGCAGGATTGCTTATTCCGGGCACGTGTCTCCAAATCCCTCCATCTGTTATGGATTGGATCTTCGCCACACGGTTGGCAACGAATGTGGTCTATGTCGTGGGTGGCGCAGCAATTCAACGTAGCACACACGTTGAATCTGTCCAAAAGTATACTAGAACTGACAGCCTTGTAGAGGTTTGAACCTTCTCGTATAGTGATAGAAGAAGCGCGCCGCATAGGTCGAGTCGTGGGATCGACTGACTTTGAAGGGGGGTTACCTTGGATCTGGATGATAATACACGCGCCATAACTTTTCCGTTCACCACTTGACTTCTAAGGTAGATACTGCCACCATACGCCTTCTCAGAAGCGTCTAAGAAATAATGCATTTCCACCGAAACTGCACTTGGAAGAACAGCACAGCGATCGACACGAATTTTGTTAAGGAGTGGTAGGTTCTGCTTCAATTTTTCCCAGACCTCACCCACACACTAAGTTTTTCTTTTTCGAGCTTAGCAAAATCGGGCACCGCTGTTACTCAGCAAATTTTGAAACTGAATTTCGGCAGAAATTTTCGTTTATTACTAATTCTCATTTCATGTATTGCTGAAACTCGGCAGTGCCCACCTCGGGAAAATAAACAAAAAAAATGCTGAAATCTCAGAGAAAAAAAAATTAAATGTGCACCATTAGAGGTACTTGTTCATCCCAATCCAAGCGTGCCTGGTAGTGTCCAAAGTTGCTCCATTATGATCTTGGCGTACACGGTCGTGGCCCCCATAAGGCCAAGGGGGTCGAAAAGTGTGGCGATGAGTGATAGGATACGACGTTTGGTATGTGGAATGTCTGAATTTAGCGGTGGAATATGGGTCTGGAATCGAATGGTATCGGTTCCAGGCATCCGCGTTAAGCTCAACGGTTTTACGTATTGATCCGGATCTAAATCAACGCCAGAGCGGTCCTGAAGTGCCAGATTTTCAGCAGGAATGCCTTACAAAACGGCTGGTTTATTGCAGGACCACTTTCTAAGGTTGAAACTTTCGTTTTCCATAATCTCCGTCAATTGAGTTCTGAGGGAAATAGCAGTCCTGACGTCGTCCGTACCAGTGATGACGTCATCCATATATACGTCTTCGAGAATAGCTCTTGCTGCGAGCGGATAATGGGATTCTTCATCAGTAGCCAACTGCGGAAGCGTGCGAGTTACTAGGAAGGGAGCGAGTTTTGTCCAAAAAGTCACAGTGTTTGGCTCATACACCGTCAGAGTATCGAATGCAAAGGTTGATCCGTTGGTGTAGTTAGGATCTGCCGGAACATTTTCTCTACGTCCGGTACAAGGAGAATTTGGTTTCGTTCGACTCCTTAGGATAATAGACCTCAAGTCTTCCTGCACAACTGGTCCCACCAGAAGTGCATCATTCAACGAAACTCCGGTTGACGTCTTGCAAGAAGCATCGAAGACCACTCTGAAATTGGTGGTGGTACAAGCCTCCTTGACTACCGGATGGTGGAGTAGATAACACCTTTTGGATGGCTTCTTTCCGCATGTGTCCTTACTTCAAATATTCATCCATAAATGCGACGTATTGAATACGCAAATTGGCATCTCTTGCCACCCTGCACTTGGTTCCAAGAAGACGTCGGAATGCGATGTTTCACGACTCGCCCAGCTTGGAAAGTTTTATCTTCGTTTTTGGGTAGATGAACAGTGTAGCGACCATCTGCACCTCTTCGAACTCCTTTCTGGAACAAATCTTCACACATTTTCTCCTCCGTATAATTGGAGTTTGGGAAATCCACCTCTTCGCACAACCAGAATCGCTCAATTAGTTTTTTCTAGCTTGGATGTGGCTGAGAAATGGCAGTCTATTTGAAGGGATTTGGTAGAAAATGCGCCACCAAAAACTATCCATCCGAATACGGATTCAGTGAGGCTTGGTAGCTTTATTCTGTTCGAAATTCTTCTTCCAGTCTCGAAGAACTCGAAGAAAGCCTTGATGCCCAGGACAATATCAACTTCCTAAGATTGGAAAAACGACGGATCCGCCAGTTGAATACCGTCTGGTAAAGTCCACCCTTCCGTGCTAATTGTGGTTGTGGGTAGATATACAGTGACCTTGGGTAACACAAGAAACTCCATCTCTCGCGAAAAAACCGATACTCGCAAGCGCACCACCATTTGGATTGTTTGCTTGACCTTGGTTGGTCCTTGTCGTATTCCGCGAATTGAAACGTCGACCTTGTTCCTGGAGACTTTCATCCTTTGGGCTAATCGCTCCGACACAAAATTGCTCTCCAAGCCTGAATCCAAGAGCGCCCGTGCGCTGAATCTTGCACTCGGTCATCCTCGACGACGATCACCGCTGTCACAAGCAAAATTCTTGACGAAACCTTCTGGGTAACGTTGCATGTCAAAACTTCCGAGGCCGCAATTTTGGCCACGTGGGTAGTATTGGAACCTTTGGAATCCTTGGAGATTTGGGTGTGGTGCCGCTTCTTGCAAATCCGACAGGAAAACTTGGAATGGCAATCCTTTGCTCGATGACCAGATCGGAAACTATTACGGCATAGTCCATCGGGTTTGAGCAGTGCATCTCTGTCCGCCACGGAAAGTTGTAGGAATGCGTCTTTCGTCTTTCGCAACCCATCATTGATCAGCCCACGACCTCCCTGGGAGTCGCGGCCCGCAGTTTGGGAACACATGTTCTAAGCGATTGTTAGCAAGTTCAACATCGATATGTTAAAGGTCAGCTTACTGGTATTACTATGTATGAAACTGATAAATGGATTTAATGGACGGTATAAGATATTTAGATTATTGCTACAATATTGCGCTGTTCACACTAAATCGAACAACACAGTTTGAAAGTGTGACGGTTCCAAACTGTGATCAAAAGTGTGACGGTGTCGATTACAATGGATTTTGACATCGATAAATGTCAGACGAAAGCAAACGGGGTGAGAATAGGGTGACCATATGAAAATTTTCCAAAGGAGGACAATTCTTTCAAATCGTGCCAAAAAGGAGGACATTTGTTTGAAAAAGGAGGACATGTGAAAGAAATTACCGAACCGAAAATTTCCTTTATTTGATATTAAATTTACTGATTTTTCGGGGCGTCAAGTGAAATACGACATACAAATTTATTAAAACAAAAAAAAAAAAGAAAGAACGAACTCACCATCTTTATAGTGAGATTCTATCAAACAAGTTTCAACCTATCTGAATAATGGTACACAAATGTTTGGTGTATCAATATGCTGAGCATTTATTTTAGGCAGCAATGCACAGAATTATAATAAGAAAATCTGAAATATTATTATTTTTTGAATGACTTAACCATCGCATACATCGCAACGTTGAGCAATAAACAACTGATTGTATATTATTTAAGGCACTCAAACCAGCGGAGATTATTCCTTGAATACCAACAAGTTCATGACATGTGAATGCACCTAAGCACGGCGTACACCATGACCACGATGCTTTCAATAGTTGTTCGTAGAATAGATTGTTCGTTTTTAGGCTGGATACAACTACGGAGATTTTCATGACGATTTTGAAGATTTGCGGGGTATTGGAACTTTATGTTTGATTAGAGAACATCGTTGACTTGCATCCATCTTTGCAATGGGGTCATAAGTTTGAGTCCCATGTTTCCTCCAACACATTTTATCAAGCTCTTTTAGTGGAATGTCTTTACCTGTTATGGGACCGTTGCGGTGGAATTAAATGGAATAGTACTTAACTCGACTTATGACAGGTGACCATTTTCAGATTTCTTTAGACTTATTTTGAGGACACGTACCATGTGTTTCGATCGAAATAAGATTTAATCATTCAATGTATGCTTTCTCGCAGCACACCTTGAGAAGCAATTGAATCAATTTATTCAGAGCCCATTATTCACAATTTCGTGAAATTATCAAACTATTATTTCAAAACATCTTCTAATACACTCATCTAATGTTTGGTATATTAACATTGATTTGGAAAGGGTTGCAAGTAGGAAAGGAATCAAACGCAAGTGTATATTTACAACCGTATGATTTACTTACGAATGGATCCTTGTTGTAAAATTTTCTTCAGCGATAACTAGAAAAAAAACTCTCCAGAAATTAATGTCTAGCATTGTTGATTGTTTCCTCAAAATGTACAAAAAGGAGGACATTTCAGCCCAAAAGGAGGACATCCGATTTTTATCGAAAAAGGAGGACATGTCCTCCTTTAGGATACCATATGGTCACCCTAGGTGAGAACCACGTGCTTTTGTTTTGAACAATTTCTTCTGACATTTTCGCATTTTGCAACTTCTTGCATTTTCTCCTTCTGAATTATGGCCAAAGATGCCAGTTGTGCAGTTTTCATAATTATTTCCTTCAGAAAATAATATTATTTAGTGAGATTCGAGAAAAAGAAGTCGGCAACTGTGCACACGCAATAAAAAAGTGTGATTATCGAAGTGCACCGATAATCCATGTTTCAAGGCAAACTGCAATATAAAATGTTTCTTGTGAGATCAAAACCATAACACTAGGTACCAATTTAGTTTCACATTTAAAGGATACAACCTATTGATTTGCATTTCGTTGTTCTGCGATTGAAAACCACGATAATCAGACAAGTTAATTTTGGAGTTCAGTTTTCAAAGGAAATTATCGGTTTCTCAAAAGCAATATGTTCATCTTCGTCTCGCGTAAATATCTTAAAAACTCAAAGGTGCAGCTCAATCGAGCAACGTCAGTTGAACTACGTAGCTGTACATAATGTACAGGTTTTCGATTTTTCTGTTCGATGAGATCAAAGCAAGCGTTTTTCAAGCCCATGGCAAGCATAATTTTTCATAACGACGTATGTAACAAAAGTAAACAAAACGGGGTTTTTAATACAACGTGACAATCACACGCGGCTTTATATAATACGCATCGATTTTACTGATTTCAGATCTTAAAATTCTTTAATTCAATCTTTTTGCGAATCGACGTATGTAAAAATTTCTATTTTTGAAGTCTCACTGTTACATACGTCGCTTTAACATATGGGAATTAAGAGCGACCTATGTAACAAAAAAACCAAAACAAAACAAAACTGCAGTTGCGTCAATCGTGCACTATGGAAAACCGACCAATGTACAGCGACGTACGTGTAGCATACCGGTGTATGTAATATTTTATCGTTTTTCACAATGAATTTGAATGAATTGAGCTTTACTGTGAAGCACGCTTATTACGTGTCTTGTAATGATGCATGCCAGCGGAAAAAAGTATTGAAAAAAGATTTAGTTTTAAAACAGTTTTAGAAAAAGTTTTGCCAACTTTCTGCAAAGGATTTCTCGAATCCTCATATTTGTTACATACGTCGTTATGAAAAATTATGCTTGATGGTGAATTTGTTTTCGTTGTTTATTCGTTGTAGATTGAGTGAGCATTGCGATCCCTAGTGATGTATATTATTCAATAATTAAACTGAAATTAAACTTAAAAGTGACATTTCAATAATTATCGAATAACCCTGCTCGCAGAGCAAGATTACTTTTGACAGATATCGAATCATTTTCCATCGATGTCCTATTGGAAATGCTGGGTAGCACCAGCCATTCTTATAACGGGGTGATTTTTTTAATTTTCGAACTGTCACTTTTAAGTTTAATTCTCCAAATGAGACAGACCCTAAGACCAACATTTGAAAATTTTCAAATAATTGAGGATGAACAACTCCTTCAAGCGATCACATATCCAAATTATCAATTGATAAAAACTCGTTAGAGAGTAAGTATTGTTCGATAATTGTATCTCGATTTGAAGCATTGGTAAGTGCTGCTTTTTGAACTTATTTTTCTACATAGCACCAAAACACAATGCCAAACATCCGATTGAACTTCATTGTTGACATTAAATTGGTATTAGTTAGGTTTACATCTGAATCATAATCAATTCCAAAAGTATCGCTGTACCACTGCAACCGACGCAAACTGGAACAGAGACTAAGCACTAAGTCAGTCTTAAAGCTCGGTGCCTCATTACAAAAAAGCCCATAGTAAAAGCTAGGCTGTCAACGGTGTTTGGTGGTCAGGTCAGAGGAAGTCATAGTTGACACGATGCAACACGACTCGACAAAATAGTTTGACAGTTTATTGATAACAATTATAAATAATAATTATTATTCCTTCAAGTGAGCTGCGTCGGACTTTGCGTTTACTCTAGCAGACACCTAGGAATCAGCAAAAAACGAGCCGAAGAAAGTTTACCAGAACTGGCAACAATAGACGTAAGCGAGAAGCTGTCGTCAAACGCCCCCAAGCTTTCGAAAGAAAACGCGAGTGAAACTTAGCAGAAATGAACTGCATCAGCTAAAAGCCCTCTAAGTTGCAGTAACTTGATGTCTATGCTGGCTTGAGGTTTCCAGTCAGCCTCACGAACAATGGCGCAGAATCCAGAGATGGTGAGATCGATTCTTGATCCGATCTAGGATGTTTTCGGGTGGGAAACATTCTCGACATAGTGTATCCATTAACTTTGCGACACAAGATGGCAAAGATGCAAAGGCAAGCATAAAAGCTTTCAATTAATAGCTAAAGAAATGCTAATAGATTGTTAAGTTGAAAAGCAGGCCAAGTTTCAGTTGGAATGTAGTGCTATGGAAGAAGAAGCTTGCGATGCACTTACGAGATTGACTGATTCGCCGTAACCGATTGCTAAACTGTTAGCAAGTTTTCAAAAGTAAATAATCATACATGTAAATATTGTAACACTGGAGTCGGTTTTCACGCGCAGGATATAAGCCGCGTAAATTAAAACAACGTAAAAAACTTCGTAAATCCCGAAATTCAAGTGAAATAAAATCGTATAAAAGCGTATAAAAACCACTTAAAAAACGACTTCAGTGTACAGCGGGTATGAAGCGTTGACTCTTCCTTGATCGAATGGTCCAAGAAAATTGAAAATTCATCGGAAACGGCTAAGATATTAACGATCAAAGTCGTTTTTCGAGTTTTTACAATCGTAAAGTGTACCCCAATATAGAAAAGTCAGACGTAGTTCTACGTCAAAAAATTAAACATTGCGTTTTATGCTAGAGGATTTTTTTCCCTTTTTTAATGAGAGAAGAAGGGAAATGTGGGGTTTGAGTAAGTCACCATCAGCGTGCGATTAAACATTAACACCTCAGCGTGCCGATCAGTGCGATGCACGATGTTAGTAAACCGGCCAAGAAATATAAAAACGAGAAGAATTTCTTGTTTTTTTTTTTTCAAAATCAGACTATTTTAAGCAAAGGTATGTTAATTTTAATTTAAACAAAATTGGATTTTTTAATTAACATATTTTCTACGCGTCACGATTACAAAATGCCACCAAACATCGATTTCGGCTTCTACTCATTGAGTTTCGGCAATACCAAGTTTGATAAGAAAATTATTTTGAGCTTTTGGTGGAATGTCTTCAGTTGTCATAAGACGAGTTCGTACTATTCCATTCAATTGCACCACTTGATTGGAACTTTAACAAATTCGTATTTCGACCTCAACAGTAAGACCGTCTTCAGTATCTCGATATTGACTTGTCGACTGGTGGAATTAATGTGATAGTCACCCGGCTCGCAGAAACTTTTAAGTGCACTTGCCTATTTGGCTCCATTTTCCACTAAAAAGCTCTTAACAATATGTATATCCAATGATTTCCTTCTTCCAAATCTAAAATAACAAGGCATCGCAACATTGTCATACCGAGATAATTTGCATTCATTAGCTGCCATAAAATTAAATGACGATCATATATCTCGTATCTAGACTTTCATTGGTTCTCTACGATGTCATTCGTTTTTTCCGTAGCTAAATAAGATAAATCATAAATATTGTGATGAAGCATTTCTTAAAATACTTCATTACTACCTATACTCGTGGCTTTGCCTAATACATTAGTTCTGCTTTCCCAGATATTCAGAGGAATAATGAATAAACAGACAGACGATAAATTCGTAGGTAGGATCATTATAATTCGATGAATTCGACCACATCCTAAGCCCGATTATGATTTCTGTTATTACTTCAAGCTGACAACATAGAGGCAACCAGCAATGGCAAGATATCCGTACCAAGATTTACAGATTCCACTACTCAAAGCTCCTGTCAAGTCTTCTGCAGCCGATTCTTCATCTGCATTCTGACTATTGCCGTAATCTTCCTGTCCTCGATCATCTATGCCATCTACCACTATGCGTCCCAGCTACCGGACGTCTGCAACAGTGAGCAGTGTCTCCGTTCAGCAGCAGCCTTCAAGCAGAACATGGACACCAGCGTAGACCCCTGCGATGACTTCTACGCCTATGCTTGCGGCCGTTGGGCCGACGATCATCCGCGACCATCCCGACACGGTACCTACAGTTGGTTTCACGAGCGGCAAACCAAAATCTACCGATTCATCCGAAACCATCTGGAAACCAACGTTACCGAATCGGATCCCAGACCGGTCGCTCAGGCCAAGTTCATGTACAAAGCGTGCTTAAGCAAAACCAAGGGGAGACGTCGTGATTACACGGCCATGAAACTTCTCCTGAAGGAGTTCGACCTTCCATTGACTCCAACGTTGATCTCCAATACATCCTTAGACCGGAATCACACCTTCGATTGGATCACTTCAGTTGCCAAAATACAACGCAAATTGGGATTGAACGTTATAATAGGTTTGTCAATTGAGCCGGATCATCGTGACAAGAGTCGAAATCGCATTACCTTGGAGTACGACTACAGCCCAGATGAGTTTACGTTTGCGTTAGTTGATATGTTATTTATCGCATGCGGGCGCTTCTAAATTATAGTTTTTTTTCTCAACAGAGCCTACCAGTGGTCAAAGATGAAGAACCCAGGTTACAGCAGAAAAATATTGCTATCCGATAAAGTCAATAGAAATACGGATAGTAACGATACAGGAAAGTTGGCTAAACATTTTTCGAAACTATTAGCTTTGTTCAACCCAAATATGGAAAACGCAGAAATGAATGACAAAACGTTAAAGTTAGTAAACTGTTATGAAAATATAAAGCAATCTCTACCTGAGGTTTGTAACAAATTGGTTAGCAACAAGATTTAACGACTAGGCTATAATTCAGTTTTCAGAGTCGGAGGACGATGATTTCGTTTACTACACTGTCCAAGAGTTGCAAAACTTCACGGACAATCACATCAAACCGAGGAAACCGTACCCCATCTGGCAACACTACATGGATGTCCTGTTTGCCAACCTACCCGATGTGAAGCCATCCCTTAGTGAGCAACTTCAACAAACTCCGGAAAATGTGGAGTTCCTTGGGAACCTAATTGGCGTAGTCTCGTCTCAACCCCCGCTTTTAGTCGAACTATACATTTGGACAGTTGTTGTCTCGTTTCTGGTAGATCATGAGTTCAACAATGTAGACACGGAAGAGGACTGCGCTAAAATCTGTCACAAACTGATGGGGCTAGCCGTGAGCTACACAATTGCAGATAGGAGCTTCCTGGAACAGACTAAACCACGCATAGAGCAGATGGTCACCAACATACGGCTGGAGTTCGATCAGATGATACTAGAAACGGACTGGATGGATGCCTACACCAAGTATGCATCGCTAGAGAAGTCCAAGGCCATAAAGTCACTGATTGGATTTCCGGAATGGATTCTGAACGTTCAAAAACTGGAAGAGCACTATCAAGGAGTAATGATAGATATTTTGAAATAAAATTTAAACCTTATTCCTAATAATTGATTAAATAGTTGCAGATTAGCCGAACCGATCATCTTCAAAATTGGATCAACGGTCTACAGTTTCTGACGGAAGCAACGCTACGATCGTGGCAACTGAACAGCAGTATTATGTGGGACACTGATCCTTCGGATGTCAATGCTTTCAATTTTATGGAGCGCAACGTAATTGGTGTGCTAACGGTACTTTAAAAATTTGAATTAGGTATAAATCAAAGTTTTTCTTTCAGTTATTCCAGTCGCCATCATCCAATACCCGTTCTACCATCTTGGTTTGGAGTAAGTCTATGCGTGTGTTTACCCCTGCCAACCTTATTATTCTCAAAAATTGTAGGGCTCTCAACTACGGTGCTCTGGGTGAGACCGTGGGTCACGAGATTACCCATGGATTTGACAACTCAGGTCGTTTCTACGACAAATACGGAGACGAAAAGCACTGGTGGTCCAATGATACGGTACTGGAGTATGATAAACGTGCTCAATGCTTAGTAGATCTATACAGTTCATACTACGTTCCGGAGGCTAAGGCTTTTGTATAAAGGTGCTATAATAACCTCATATGGGTGTTTTAAAACTCTATTTTTTTGTTAACAGATCAACGGAACATTAACCCTAGGAGAGAACATTGCCGATCATGGTGGACTCCGGGAAGCATTGAGGGCCTATCGGATGCACGTTGCTCGCAATGGCCCTGAAGCAGTGTTGCCAGGATTCGAAAATTTTACACATGAGCAGTTACTGTTCATCTCCTATGGAAACGTGAGTTGTTTGATTACGAAAAACTACGAGATTGTGTATTCCACTATTTTTCCTAGCAATACTGCGAAAGTATTAGACCATCGGTTGCCAAATCTCTACTTGCTGACGAACACTGTCCTTCCAAATATCGAGTTCTGGGGGTTCTAAGTAATTTGGTGGATTTCAGCGAAGCATTTAATTGTCCAGCCGGTAGCAAAATGAACCCCATACAGAAGTGTCGGGTTTGGTGAATCTTCGGAAGCGAAAGATGTTTTTTGCATTACAGTCGCGATTCGCTGGTTGGGCCACGACCTTAACCCAACTAACAAATTCGGTGTTTTAGTTGGGCCAACCGACAGCCATTTGAATACGTGTGTTTCGACTTGAACATCACAAATGATGTCCAGTGACGCTCAATCCCGTTTTCCGTGTTTACATTGGATTTTGCGGATTTTGACGTACGGTTGCTTTTTAGTTGGCCCATGACACCCAACTAAACTAAACCCAACTAAAAAGTGACCCAAGTATTAAAATCCCAACCATCGAATCCCGACTGCATATTGTTATATTTATTAACCTTGAATAAAACAGAATATTCAATCGATTTTTAGTCTCAGAGAACAGACATTTCATAAATATATTCAATATTGAACGAAAATACGATAGAAAAGTCCCACAATCTTTTGCCGACTGCCTAAGTTCTGGGGAGGTAAGCGTAACAAAGACGTAAAGACGTGATCGAACAAGTACGACATCTGGATTTGGTTCTAAATGTTAACAACAGAGTATCAAGTCCCGTCAAGTCCCGTAGTCTGCAAACGAAAACAAAACTCGCGCTATATACTACTCTGATTCTTCCGGTGGCTTTATACGGCCATGAGACATGGACGTTAAAGAAGGCTGATCGGAGAGCTCTCGGAGTGTTTGAGCGTAAGGTGCTGCGGACAATACTCGGCGGTAAACAGGAGAACGGTATCTGGCGGCGTCGCATGAATCACGAATTGTACCAGGTGTAAAAAGGGCTGGATATTATTAAGCTTATACAACACGGCAGACTACGGTGGGCTGGTCATGTTGTTCGTATGCCGGAAGAACGTCAAACGAAGATAATATTTAGTAGAGAACCCGGAAGAGGCCGCAGGCTTTGTGGAAGGCCGCGTACACGATGGCTTTTTGCAGTTGAAGAGGACCTGAGAGCGCTCAATGTTCAGGGCGACTGGAAGCGATTGGCCCAGGATCGAGTCCAGTGGAGAAGGATACTCCATTCGGCGTAGGTTCATCGAAGAGCTGTAGCCCATCAAGTATCAAGTATCAAGTAAGTATCAATTTTTTACCAGCTTTTCGTTATGGCGAAGCAATCTATATGCACAGTTTTCATTTCATTATTTAGACAAATCATTACGAGCAATATAAGAAATAATACGACTCGATATAATCGGCAAAGACCTAGGCGACGAATGAACCTTGGAATATGGATCAAGTCGCTAGGTTTCACAGGTTGCGACAGGATGATTTACGATGAATTACATTCCCGCAACTTCGACGTCGTGGCGCTGCAGGAGATTTGCTGGACAGGGCAGAAAGTGTGAGAAAGCAGGCATCGAGTGGCTACCTTCTACCAAAGCTGTGGCACCACCAAAGAGCTGGGAACCGACTTCATAGTGCTAGGCGAGATGCGCCAACGTGTACGATGAATACCCACTGCGGGAAGTCAAAATCGTCATCGGCGATATGAACGCACAGGTAGGAAGAGAGGAAATGTATAGACCGGTCATCCGACCGGATAGTCTTCATACCGTATTGAATGATAACGGCCAACGATGCATAAACTTTGCAGCCTCCCGCGGAATGGTAGTCTGAAGCACCTTCTTTCCCCGCAAAAATATCCTCAAGGCTTCATGGAGATCATCTAACCAAATTGATCACGTTCTGATCGACGGTAAATTTTTCTCCGACATCACGAACGCCCGCACATACCGCAGTGCAAATATTTAATCCGACCACTACCTCGTTGCAGTATGCCTGCGCTCAAAACTCTCAACGGTGTACAGCACGCGTCGAAGATACGAAGGTGGTGGCAGGACAACGATGGCGGCATGGTGGTAAACTTGGGAGCACGCGTCAGGACATACGTTTTCCGGCTCCGGATCTCCAATAAATCCAGGAGGAGATTGGCCGGCTGAAAAACATCAAAGCAATTGGCAGGGCTGCCATATATACAGATTTATCTGTATTTTACAGATTTTTAAACGTCAATACAGACATGATACAGATTACAGATTTTATACAGATTTTTCAAATAGAGTACAGATTCGTACAGGTTTTTTGTTATTTTAAATGTTATCGTCCCTATAAAAATCACATACAAGATCTAATTAAATATTTAAAAATTCTAAATAAAATCCCTAAAGTCTAAACTGTGAGAATAGGCAAGCAGGTTTGGTGGAAAACTATCATATATACTGTCTGCCATAATTCACCGCGGGTTTTAAACTGATGGCAAATTGCCACGATTTTTTTGAATCACATTTTGGTGGCTCTCCGGTGTGCTTCATATAAATAAAGTCTTCTTCGATGCTTTCAAATCTTTTGGATATTCTATTTCCATAAATCATACCCAGTATCATTTCACTGTCACACATAAACCATACTTGAAACTAATAATTTAATAATAAAATTATAAATTGAGTTGTGACTACTTTCTGCGTTCGATAATTTGAACGGTACCTCATTCAAATTTTTAATTTGAACTTCTGGTTACTCTATTTGCATCAGAAAAACTGGTTTCTGGCTGCTCTCTTGGCTGATTTGTTTTGATTCTGCATTCCGTTTCACGATGTTCCATTTTTATTTTCTCGATTCCACGTGTTAAATGACGTTTGAACCATTTTTAATTTGAACGATGTTCAAACGAACGGGGTTCAAATTAAAAAGTGTTCAGATTAAAAGCGGTCATATTACCGGGGGTCCACGGTATTTGACAAACTCAGTTGAGTTTCAGATAAAGTACTGTTATTTCTAAAGAAATTGATTGGGCCTCAAAAAAGAACACCAAATATGTTTTAAAAAAGTTTCGAATATTGCTTTTTGCATTGAAACTTTTTTTCCATTGACACTTGTCTTCAGCGAATGCTTCCGCGATAGAGCATTTGCACATTTCATTCACTCATACATCTATATTACTGTCAAAATGTACATTTGACAATTAAATTTCAGCTAAAAGCTCTATTTTTTGACACCGGTGCACTCACACAACCAATCGACATCAGTTGTCAGAAAATCAGGAGTACCAACTTGACCACCATCTCCTTGTCGCCGAGTCTGGCGCTGAGTGCTCGGCGCGGAAACCCAAAGGTGGGAATAAAATTTTGGGGCTTATGCGCAATATTTGAGCCTAAGTAAGTAAGTTATAGTTAAGTAAATTAAGATGTTTCACAGTCACACTTAAAATTGTTTTGCCATTGTGATATATTCTTCATTCATAATTCTCGCGTAACATATGATTACGGCTTATAAACCAAAACCATGATTTTTGATTTTCTGGCATGATCGATTGCTTTGTAAATTATTCTTCATGCTAGTTAAAACTTCGTACTTGATATCCCTTAAGAAACACATTAATTGCTATTTTGAGTGAACGTCTCATGAACCATTTGCACCGTTGTGGTTTTTAAGTCCTTTGTTGGCGCCCTTAACTACCATGCGGAATGTTTGCTTTGGTTTTTAGGCCGTTCACTTTATATTGTTTATTTAGAAAAACTAGCTTCAAGTTATTTTAAAATGTATATTCTTACTCGGTTTTCGATATATCGCATAGCAGAACTGCTCTGGCTAACAAATCTAAACAAATCCGATGGTGTTAGTAGCTTTGGGCAAACGGCTTAAAAACCAGACGTGTTGCCGGTGATGCGAGTAAACGGCGCGATTTTTGTTTTAGCTGAAATTTTGTAGATTTCGAATGGTTTTTCAATTAATCTTGATCTGCTGTTATAATGTAACCATTTACGTATAGTATTGACATGGTTTTGGCAATGAAATGAGTTTCTACTTCAATAAATGAATTAAATTAGTCATAGAAAATTTGAACCTCATTTTTCTCGGTTCAGCTTTGTTGGTTTTTCGGCCCTAATCATATGTTGCTCGAGAATTTTACGTAATTGGTAGAAGTAAATAGACAGGTTTAATTCATATCTATGGAATACATAAGATATTTATTACTACCTGTGTCATATGAGCATCAGTTGATTGGGCATGCATAAAAAATAATAAAATATAGCAATTGTTGTGTAATCAAATTTAGTAATCTTTATTTAGACATTGACAAAAAATCATTGTTTCCGAATTTCGGTAGAATATTGAAGAAGCTAGCCAAAATATCTGAACAACATACTTGTAGAATCATGATAAAATTTTTGCTGAAATCGAATAATAATTGAGATGAGATGCGGTATTCAAAAAACAACATGAATTTCGGAAAAGATTGAACTTTTAATGTGAATCATAACAGCTGAAAACATTTAAGTGATGTGATGCTTCTACATGATTGCAAAGAGCCCCGTTAAATAGATTCCATCAGATTTCTGGGACCTCCAATTTTGTTTAACTGATTTTAAAGAACTCATTGAAAATGTTATCTAAGTACATCACATTACAATGATCAGAATCGCTTTCTTGCATACTTACTACTTGATACTTGATGGGCTACAGCTCTTCGATGAACCTACGCCGAATGGAGTATCCTTCTCCACTGGACTCGATCCTGGGCCAATCGCTTCCAGTCGCCCTGAACATTGAGCGCCCTCAGGTCCTCTTCAACTGCAAAAAGCCATCGTGTACGCGGCCTTCCACGAAGCCTGCGGCCTCTTCCGGGTTCTCTACTAAATATTATCTTCGCTTGTCGTTCTTCCGGCATACGAACAACGTGACCAGCCCACCGTAGTCTGCCGTGTTGTATAAGCTTAATAATATCCAGCCCTTTATACACCTGGTACAATTCGTGATTCATGCGACGCCGCCAGATACCGTTCTCCTGTTTACCGCCGCTTTCTTGCATGATTTATTTAAAAAAAATCTATTTTCCCTCAAATACAGACAATACAGATTTTTTACGCATGCCAATACAGATTTACGAAAAAAACATCTGACAGCCCTGGCAATTGGCCTATTGGTGTTGACCAACTACCAGGAGAGCTATTTAAACACGGATTACAGTGCTCGGCGCCGAAACCTAAAAGTGGGAATAAAATTTTGGGATTTATGTGAGGATTTATGCGCATTATAAGAAAAAACTTATACTACGCTTATACATTCCAATCGTCGCATACATTCCAAAACGTGTAACCTTCATTAACTTATGGATGATATTAACTTTTTGGTATGGGATTTATTATGTGGCATAATGAAGTGTATTAGTATTTTCGAATAGCTTTTTGCCATGACTTATAAGTTGTTTGAAAGTGTTGGTATCTCAAATAAAATATTCTTCAGGATTTTTGCTTTACGAAGACTTTTTCACTTTAACGAGTATTCCAAATCATCCGGTTAGCTTATATTATTAATCAGTTATAAACGTGTGTTTTGTTCCCCGTATAAAAATCCTTATGAAAATGAATTTACTAATTTGCGAATTGGATACACTTTTATTGTGTTCAGAAGAGTTAACCCGGGGTTTAGGTGAAACAGTTAAGGAAACAGAAGAACTCGATGGTCAACTTGGATGAAAAGAAGAACAAGTGTCAAAACAAGAGAAAAAAAGCAGCGTCTACACGGACAGATAAATCAACCCAAACTTTGAGTTCAATATACGCACTATTGAGAATATCGCTGAAAAAATTTACCCAAATTTGGGTAGTTTTCCCTTTCTTTCCCATGATTGCTATCAAAACTAGAGCAAGATGCAAACACCTCACCGAGGTCGCTCAGCCCAATAACCCAAATTTGAGTAAATTCAATATTCTCTATTTTGGGTTGATCAAGGTCCGCTTTGGATAAATTAAACTCAGCTTTGGGTAAATTGTTTCCATGGGATTAAAGGCAAACTACCTAGTGCTAGAATAGTCATTTTACTCAAATTTGGGTTATTAGCCCAAACCACGGTTTTGAGTGCAAACAACCCACTTTTGGGTAGTTTCGGTTTTCAGTGTATGCAAGTCTCGTCTCCACACCCAAAAAAATCTGCACGTTCTTTCCACCTGAAAAAATACGTAGATTTTTTCCACCTGAAATTCACGTAACTTTTACCTGAATTTCCGATAGAAATTTCATTCTTCGTGAAAATCAGGTAAGTTCTACCTGAGTTTTGGATAGAAATCACCGGACACGTAAGTTTCACCTGAATTTTCTGAAGCATTTGCAGCTACGTGTGCACGTAAAATGTACCTGAAAATTCAGGTGGAAACAACGTTTAGATTATTTGGAGTGCAGGAAAAATCTACTTAATTCTAGAGTGCTTTGAGAATAGGTCGTATGTGCAAAAGAGGAGTCTCTCTTTTTCTATTTCGATTATTATAGAACTAGTGATCCTACACAGAAAAAAAATCCGTGGTAAAAACTACTATTTTGTAGACTACGCTCTGTTTTTAAAACCACCATGGAATTTCTGTAAATTTTACCACGGTTTCAGAGAAATTCACCACTTTTTCAGTTCATGTGTCCTGATGTGAAAAAGTAACAAAAAAATCCATTACTAGCCTACAGTCACACTTTTTGACTCTTTTGAAATCATTGTGATGACCCGATCATTTTTGAGGTTATGAGCAGAAGGAAAACAAACATGTTTTTACACATGACGAATTGCACATTAGTGTGCGAGCGCTAAACGTCACTCATCTCTATTGAGGGAAATCAGAAAAGTTTGATATTCTTTTCAATATTTCCCCTCATCTCCCCCCACAGTTTGCCCACAGGAGTCGATGACAGTTGAGTGTGTGCGTGTTTTGTGCGTTATACCGCTATTTTATTCGTATTAGTTCAAGAAAAAATTGAGTTTTTCTTCAGCTACGGCCATTCCGGCTAATCATTGAAAATATTAAAGAAAAGTTTGATGAAAAGTTTGACAAAAAAAGTATTGTCAATATATGCCTCGTGTGGGGTCCGCTTTAAAATGAAGAGCAAAACCTGGGTGCTGCGGATAGAGCCGCTTTTCTGCGCTCAAGCGAGTAGAGGAATATTTTGAAATCACTCTCATAAACAAAATTCTTTGCAGTTACTTGGCTGTCAAGCATTTCCCGCTCTTCCCGATGGTTTACATACATTCCTGCTCCAATCAGCTGCTGAATCTCGTGAAATTTCGTAACGAGTGCTTTTTAGTTGCATTCCTACTAATTTTCAAAAGGACCTAAGTAACATTTTTTTCATGAATTAATTTGAATAGCGCAATCAACAGAACAACATGAAAGCTATTGATTGCTGGTATTCAAATTAATTCATGAAAAAAATGTTACTTAGGTCCTTTTCAAAAGTTAAACGTGAATTCTGCTTGACATCTAATACAGTCGCGATTCGCTGGTTGGGCCACGACCTCGGCCCAACTAACGAATTCGGTTTTTTAGTTGGGTCAACTGACAGCCATTTGAGCACGTGTATTTTGACTTGAACATCACAAATGATGTCCAGTGACGTTCAATCCCGTTTTCCGTGTTTACATTGAATTTTGACGTACGGTTGCTTTTTAGTTGGGCCATGGCCCAACCAGCGGAGGCCCAACTAAAGGTTGGTATCGTGTTCAAAAGAAATTTCTTTTTCTATCTCAATCACATGTTAATTTCCGTTCACTGAATCGGAAAAGTAAAGATTCGAAACAAAATTTTTACAACAGTATCCACATGAAAAGAACAAAAAACAAAATTGGCATTTGTAAGGTTCCCACGCAAAGTAATGGGAGCTGTCACTTTACTTTCGGAAAAATGTTCTGTTCGATTATTCCGTAAGTAAAAGTGACAATTTTCTCCATGCAGATTAGTTGTCAAAATTCCTCTTGGTAATATTGAACAAAATTCCGTAACCACTCTACTTTTTAAGTCGATACTGGCCTTAAAAAGTGACCCAAGTATTAAAATCCCAACCAGCGAATCCCGACTGTACAATATGGACAACCATTGTTGAATACGGCCCTGCCGTACCTGCGCACCTTCCCATCCAACACTTCTATACACAGGTAAGGTACACAACCTGCTCCCCACGTACGTTGGAGAGAAACGTCACGGGCAGACCGATTGTACCCAGAAGAAAAAAGAACAACTAGTGACCATTCCCACGTTTATTTGCTAAATTAAGTTAGTTCCTAAATATTGAATACTAAAAGCGTTTCTAAAGTGAACTCAACCCAATTATTAGTGAGAACCTAATTGGTAAATTGTGCTAAAATATCTATGAAACTATGCTATTCTAATAACAGAAAATTTGCAGTATTCCCTACAATCTAGTGAACTAATAATAACCTACAATTTGTTTACATCTTAATGCTACATGCGAAGGTAAATTTCATAGTCTAAATATTACATAAATACTTAAATCTAGATTGTTTTAGTACGGTAAAGGACTAGAACTAGGTGAATATTTCCATAATAGCTAGTACGAGCCAGAACGAGTGATATTAGTTCGACCATTGTGAACCTGATGACCCGCAAATCTGCACAACGGGACTAAACGTAAGTCATGGCAGGGCAAAAACATTGAATGATCGATAAACACATGTGTAACAAATAAGATAAAAAAGATGTAAATTTTAACCCTAAAATGCATTCCATTACAGGAATATAATAATATCCACCTCAAACATAAAGCCTAATTCTACGGTCGTTTTGTGTGGTATTGTTATCTCGGAAATCACCCCTCGTAATTAGTTGGCAAATTCCAACATTTTATTATATTCGTTTAATTTAATAACGAATCTAATCGGTCGCATACGGTCATGTCGAACAAAGCTCGGTCAAATAAAGGCAGTAATGCCGGCGGTAGTGAAAGTGGTGCAATTGGTGGTGTTAGAGTGGTGGTCACCGACGAAACGGTAGAACCGGAGGCTTCATTTCCTGGACGTTCGTGCCGAATATGCCGCGGAGAAGACAACGAGGAGATGGTAAGATGTGACAAGTGCCTTAAGTGGTCGCATTTTGTCTGCGTTGGAGTGACTCAAGCCATCGAAAGTGAACCGTGGAGCTGTGAAAACTGTATGAATCTGGTTCAAGCGCCTGAGAAGCAACCGAATCCAAGCGACGGCGGTAACTCCCGCGGTGGAGCCAAGAAGAAACAGTACGTTGCAGTAGAAGGTGACCCTTCCATCCAGCCAAGTGACCTGCTGACCCCGAAGTCGTCGAATCCAGCCAAGACAGGACAACAGGAGCACAAGAAGGACGGAAAAAAGAAATCGTTGAAAGGGAAAGGTCAGGAGTACAAACAAGTCCATCAAGACCAACAGCAGTTGCCAGGAGGAGTAGAGAAGCCTGCGAATGTTATCGTCAATACAGGCATGCAGAAGGACCGCGAGCGAATACTGGTGAAGCCACCAGGAAAGGCGAATTCGGTGTTATCGCACAATAGTCGAGCGTCTAATAGTTCACTCGCCAAGCTGAAGCTACAGAAGCTGGAAGAAGAACGGGCTTTGAACGAGAAACGTCTGGAGCAGGAGCGTGCTTACCTAGAAGAAAAGTACGAACTACTGGAGCAGATCGCTAGCGAACGCGGATCGGATGCGAATAGTGAAGTGGACATAACGGAAGGATGGCTTCCTCAAGCGCAATCCAGTAACCACTCACAATTGGCAGCTGAGCCCATCGCTGATCACCAATCCTTTCATCTCACCGTTAATCCCCCTCGTTCAATTCCGGACCTCGTTCATCGTAACGTTGATCTACCGCAACTCATCTCTAATCTCTCCGTCAACCAAGATTACCGCCATCCCAGTGAAAGCAACAACGAACTACGTGGCATTCATCGTGGCATCCCGCATCAAATCAACCGCCTACCGGAGCGCGAGGAAGACAACTGCTTGCTAACCAAGAAACAGTTAGCGGCGCGCCAAGCAATTTCCAAGGATCTGCCCCAGTTTTCCGGCAATCCTGAAGATTGGCCTCTTTTTATAGCGACGTTCAACAATACAACGACCATGTGCGGATACACGAACGATGAAAACATTTTTCGGTTGCAGAGGAGTCTGCGGGGACGAGCCTTCGAAGCCGTGAAAAGCCGATTGGTACACCCTTCGAACGTTCCCGGCGTGCTAAGGACTCTAAGAATGATGTTTGGACAGCCAGAAGCTATTGTTCACACGCTTATTGAGAAAATTCACTCCCTGCCGGCCATTAGAGAAGAAAGATTGGAGACACTAGTAGACTTTGCCGTAAACGTGGAAAACTTTTGTGCGACCGTGGACGCCTGCGGACTGGATGAATACTTGTACAACACAACCCTCTTACATCAGCTTGTTGGCAAGTTACCTCCAACAATCAAGCTGAACTGGGCACAGTACAGGGTTTCCCTAACCGGAGTAAACTTAGCAGCTTTCAGTACCTGGATTTACTCTCTCGCGGAGGCCGTTAGCACATTGACTATCCTGAGCATCTCGAATCCCAGACCGGTGCGAAGTGACAGAAGCGGAATAAAGAAAGGGAATGCATTCGTAAACGCACACGTCGTTAGCAATTCGTCATCATCGTTGACAGCTAATGACCCTAGCGGAAAGGTTTTCACTCCTAGTGAGCAGTGCCTCGTTTGTGCAGGAACCTGCAGAACAATTGAAAAATGCAAGCGCTTCCTGGAACTTGGTCGGGATTCACGTTGGGCTATAATACGAGAGTTTGCACTATGTCGCCGTTGTCTCTGCCGTCACCATGGCGTATGCCGAGCCAAATTATGCGGTAAGAATGGATGTCAGTTCAAGCACCATGCTTTGCTGCACAACGACCAAAAACAGCTAACATCGCGTGCATCAGAGATGCCCTTATCTCGCGCAATAGCGCCTCCGATAGTCGACAGCTCACAACCCCCCAGTACAGGAACCAATTGTACAGCTTACGGTTGCCACACGCATCAAGCCAAGTCAAGCGATATATTGTTCCGCTACCTACCAGTAGTGCTGCGTGGGAAAAGCAGTTCGATTCGTACTCATGCATTCCTTGACGACGGCTCCGATTTGACGTTGCTCGACGAAGAGTTAGCCGATGAATTAGAACTGGGAGGCGCAGTTAAATCACTGTGTCTGCATTGGACCGGTGGTGCGCAGCGCCAAGAAGTTAAGTCAAGAGTTATCGAGTTGGAGATAGCCGGCGTACAACAAGGATCCAAAAGTTTCACCATCAGTGGCGTGCGTACAGTCAATGAGCTTCTACTTCCGTACCAGACAATGAGCATTAAGGAGTTATCATCGTTGTACCCACACCTGAAAGGACTTCCGGTCGATTCATACTTCAACGTTCGACCACGGATTCTAATCGGGCTAAAGAACCAACATCTCAGCCTTGCCCTCAAATGCCGCGAAGGCAAGCCCAACGACCCTATTGCTATTAAGACGCGGCTAGGCTGGACGGTGTGTGGAGGAGGCATTTCAGAAGCTGCAACCAGCCCAGTGCACTCCGTCTACCACATCGGTTCCTGTGAGGAATATCACAAAGCAGATGAGGATCTACATCAGGTTGTCAAAGAATACTTTGCTATCGATAGCCTAGGAATCATGAAAACAAATGATGCAATCCTCTCCGTCGACGATCAACGAGCGCGATCTCTTCTCCAATCGCAAACCAAGTTCACAGGCGAACGCTACGAAACCAAGTTACTTTGGCGTTTCGATACAATTAGGCTGCCGGATAGCAAAGCAATGGCTCTGCGGCGGTTTCTGTGTCTCGAGAAACGCATGCAGAAAGATGAAATGCTCGCTCAAACTTTGAGGGAGAAAATGGCCGACTATCTGAACAAAAGCTACATACGGAAGCTATCCAATGAAGAGTTACGTCAATCATTTCCACGTGTTTGGTATCTTCCAGTATTCCCAGTGTCAAACCCAAATAAGCCAGCAAAAGTGAGAATCGTGTGGGACGCAGCTGCCAAAGCATTCGGAACATCGTTGAATTCTGTTCTGCTGAAAGGTCCAGACCATCTATCTTCCTTGTTTTCTATATTGATCCGTTTCCGTGAGCATCACATAGCCCTAACAGGTGACATACGTGAAATGTTTCACCAAGTGTTGATCCGCAGTGAAGACCAACAATGTCAGCGGTTCTACTGGAGAGACGAGAGCGGAACGATAGCAATATACGTCATGTGCGTCATGACATTCGGTGCTTGTTGCTCCCCTAGTAGCGCCCATTATGTAATGACCTCGAATGCAAAACGTTTTACCCAGGATTATCCCGCAGCCGTAGAGGTTATTGAGAAGCAACACTACGTAGATGATATGTTGGCGAGCGTGGAAACGGAAGAGCAAGCCATCAATCTCGCCCAGGACGTCAAGTTTGTGCACTCGCAGGGTGGGTTCGAAATCCGTAACTGGACCAGCAATTCGCAACGTGTCCTAAAAACTCTACGTGGAAGTAACGCCGAGGAAAAGAACCTAAACCTTTGTGTAGAAATGGAGACTGAAAAGGTTTTGGGAATGTGGTGGAGTACAGCTGATGATGCATTCACCTTTAAAATCAATTGGAACCGCTACGATCGAGACCTGTGGCGAGGAAGCCTCCACCCTACAAAACGAGAGGTTCTCCGGGTCCTAATGACGATCTTCGACCCCCTTGGACTCATCGCGCCGCTCCTTATGTTCTTGAAGATTTTGCTGCAGGAAATCTGGCGTAGTGGTATTCAGTGGGACGAAAAGATCGACAACAATACCTTTGCTAAGTGGCGAAGCTGGCTGCAAATCTTGCCTCAGGTTGAACAGGTTAAAATACCTCGGTGCTTTCTCTCTCGATCTGAATCCGGGTATAATAATGCACAATTGCACACATTCGTTGATTCGAGCGAAAACGGTATGGCTGCAGCGTGCTACCTACGCATCATACATAATGAATCAGTTCAATGTTGTTTGATCGCCGCCAAAACAAGAGTCGCTCCCTTAAAATATCTATCGATTCCTCGGCTCGAGCTCATGGCTGCAGTTATTGGTACAAGACTTTCCCAGGCGGTCCTTAATTCTCTGTCTTTCACTGTAAGCAAGCGGATCTATCATACAGATTCCAGAGATGTAATTTGCTGGATAAACTCGGATCATCGGCGGTATACTCCATTTGTCGCCTGCCGAGTCAGCGAGATTCTGGAAACAACAAATCAAAACCAATGGCGTTGGGTTCCGACAAAGATGAACGTCGCCGACGACGGCACGAAATGGGAGAAGCTCCCAGACATGACCCCTGATTCCAGATGGTTCAACGGTCCGGACTTTCTACGGAAACGAGAAGAAACTTGGCCGTGTCAATTTGCAAAAGATAGCACGACAGATACCGAACTGCGACCCTGTGTGCTAACCCACTTTACCGTGTCAGATCCAGTAATCAACGTCTCCAGCTGGAAACGAATGACCAAAATAGCTGCATTTATTTATCGCTTCGCAACAAACTGTCGCCTGAAGATTGACAAAATCCCAATCCGCTGCGGACCATTGTCCACGGACGAAACGCAGGCTGCTGAACGCTACTTGATATGCCAAGCCCAACGAGAGGCTTACCCGGACGAGATAGCTGCATTACATAAAGCCGCAAACATTCCCAAGAATAGCTCACTGTTTAAGCTGACCCCATGGATAGACAACCAAGGATTGATGAGGATGCGCGGAAGAATTAGTGCCTGTGCTTCGGCCATCGAAGAGGCCAAGAACCCGATAATCCTACCACGTGACCACCACACCACCAAACTTATTATTGCCCATTATCATAATAAATATAACCACCAAAATCACGAGACCGCTATCAATGAATTACGACAAAGATATTCCATACCTCGACTACGAGCGACCTATGCAAAGGTACGTCATGACTGTCAACAGTGCAAGAATCTCCGTGCTGCTCCACAGCCACCTATAATGGCCGATCTTCCTCCAGAGCGACTCGACGCCTTCGCTCGACCATTCACCCATATTGGTGTTGATTATTTCGGACCGATGGAAGTCGTTGTAGGCCGCCGAGTAGAGAAACGTTGGGGAATGCTGGTGACATGCTTGACTACTCGTGCAATCCACATAGAAGTGGTACACACATTAAGTACCGACTCATGCATCATGAGTCTCCGAAGCTGTGTGGCACGCCGAGGTACGCCTAAAACGATTTATAGTGACCGAGGAACCTGTTTCATCGGTGCGAGTCGCGAGATGAGAGAAACAGCGGCGGTATTGAACCATGAAAAATTGATGAAGGAGTTCAGCGAGACAACCTGGAAGTTCATCCCTCCAGTTTCCCCACATATGGGCGGTAGCTGGGAGCGCCTGGTCGGTATAGTTAAGCGAAATCTTCTGGCAATCCGCCCTCCACACAAACCGAACGATGAGGTGCTACGCAGTCTGTTGACCGAGGTTGAGCATACCGTCAACTCTCGACCACTGACACACGTTCCGGTCGACGACGAATCCGCACCCGCTCTCACCCCAAATCACTTCCTTTTGGGGTCATCAGACGGTACTAAGCCATTTTGCGACCTCGACGACAGTGTGGCCGCACTACGCAGAACCTGGCGAATGTCTCAGCAGCTGGCCAACAAATTTTGGAAACGCTGGCTCACCGACTACTTGCCAGAGATCACCCGACGAACACGATGGTACGAGAACACAAAGCCGATCACAATTGGCGACATAGTGATCATCGTCGATCCGAAATTTCCCCGTAATTGCTGGCCCAAGGGTAAGGTCATCGGAACCAGCGTTAACCAGAAGGACAACCAGATCAGATCAGCAACCGTACGAACTGCCAATGGAGTTTTCGAGCGTCCGGTAGCCAAGCTGGCTGTACTGGATGTACGGCGCGAAGAACTGTAAGCCGACCAGAGGATCGTCGTACCCGGGGGGAGTGTTGAGTACGGCCCTGCCGTACCTGCGCACCTTCCCATCCAACACTTCTATACACAGGTAAGGTACACAACCTGCTCCCCACGTACGTTGGAGAGAAACGTCACGGGCAGACCGATTGTACCCAGAAGAAAAAAGAACAACTAGTGACCATTCCCACGTTTATTTGCTAAATTAAGTTAGTTCCTAAATATTGAATACTAAAAGCGTTTCTAAAGTGAACTCAACCCAATTATTAGTGAGAACCTAATTGGTAAATTGTGCTAAAATATCTATGAAACTATGCTATTCTAATAACAGAAAATTTGCAGTATTCCCTACAATCTAGTGAACTAATAATAACCTACAATTTGTTTACATCTTAATGCTACATGCGAAGGTAAATTTCATAGTCTAAATATTACATAAATACTTAGATTGTTTTAGTACGGTAAAGGACTAGAACTAGGTGAATATTTCCATAATAGCTAGTACGAGCCAGAACGAGTGATATTAGTTCGACCATTGTGAACCTGATGACCCGCAAATCTGCACAACGGGACTAAACGTAAGTCATGGCAGGGCAAAAACATTGAATGATCGATAAACACATGTGTAACAAATAAGATAAAAAAGATGTAAATTTTAACCCTAAAATGCATTCCATTACAGGAATATAATAATATCCACCTCAAACAGAAAGCCTAATTCTACGGTCGTTTTGTGTGGTATTGTTATCTCGGAAATCACCCCTCGTAATTAGTTGGCAAATTCCAACAACCATCAAGAAACAATATATGCTATTGTATACCGTAGAGCATATGGTAATTCAATTGTTTACACTGTTGAGCCTATGGTACATTTTTATCCGGGCATCTATGCGTGCATATACACTCAGGAAAATCAACACATACTTTATGGCAAAAATCCATGTATTTTGAAATACAGTCGCGATTCGCTGGTTGGGCCACGATCTCGGCCCAACTAACGAATTCGGTTTTTTAGTTGGGCCAACTGACAACCATTTGAGCACGTGTATTTCGACTTGAACATCACAAATGATGTCCAGTGACGCCCAATCCCGTTTTCCGTGTTTACATTGAATTTTGACTTACGGTTGCTTTTTAGTTGGGCCATGGCCCAACCAGCGGAGGCCCAACTAAAAAGTGACCCAAGTATTAAAATCCCAACCAGCGAATCCCGACTGTACAGTGAACGTTCGCTAATTGGGGTTTTTCTAGTTGGGGCGTTTTTTAGTTGGGGGTTCGCTAATTGGGTCGAAACCCAATTAAAAAGCAGCTAAACGTCAGAATGTGATGTCAAAAACGCGTTGACATTTTGTTTCCGTGTTTGGCGGGATCGATATTTTCTGGCGCGTAAAATTTTCCTTTGTTCAATGCAGAAAGTAAACAACATTGACGCTTGTCAAAACGCCCCAATTAGCGAACGGCATTCGCTAGTTGGGGTGAGGTCGTGCCCCAATTAGCGAACGATCACTGTATGCATATCATGCGTCGGCACATACAGTATCCCCCCGGCACATACAGTATTATCCGGACCTCGCTAGTCCGACGACTCGTTAGTCCGGATCTCGCTAAATCGGAATTTTCCGGATTAAAAAGTATCAACACCCATTTAAACACATTATGCTTTCAGTTTTCAAATTTGTGCTGTGATTTTGTTTTGGTTCATTTGTATGGATTTGACAGTCGGATTAACGAGAGAAACCTCGATAGTCCGGCCATACATTTGTCGGATCAGCGGGGGGATACTGTACTTAATTGCATACAAATTCACACATGGATACTATGACCCACATGGATAGTATGTGGAAACACTCATGCAATGCATGTGGGCGCATGGAATATATGTGTCGAAAATATGGAATCCATTTCGCTACCCCCATTGCAAAAATCCATGTGTAAACTCATGAATATAATGCGGAGTTTTTTGTGAGTGTATGATGCGGACTATACTAAAATTAGGGATCCTATAATGAGAGATATGCGAAAGCGGCCATTGTAAGCCAATCGAGCATTGAGAACTGTCAAAACGTGAGCCAAATGAACGTTGTTATTGTTGCAGATTGAGACGAGGTTGAGAGGTATTGAGATAGATTTTAAGAAAAGTTTCATCGAATAAATAATTTGATTTACTTTTGCGAATAGAAGTAATATAGTTTTTGTATTGTGTTTCGCCTGTTTGTATTGCACTTTTGTTCTAGTGATAAAGCTCATTTAAACACTGTTAGTGGACAGACAAACATAATCCAAATTGTTATCAAATGTAAAGTCATATACAAGCTTCAACATTTTGCGCTGCGGCAAGTGCTGGAAGCGTTTGCTAACAAAAGTAACAGCGTTGCTAAATCGTCTGGAAAAGTATTTGCATATCTCTCATTATAGGATCCCTAACTAAAATGACATAATTTGAATTGTTGCGACTCGCAGCGCGAGTGCTCAATCGCACGGTCCGGTTTGGTGGCGGCCCGACAATAATAAATATAAGATTTGAAACGAACATTAATATATAATTATAATCACAATTATAATTATAATTATAATTACATATTGCGATTTTTTCAGGCTATAGACATCCTTATCTAACTCCCTTAGCCTAAAAATAGCCACCATGTCCCGGGCACAGTGTGCAGATAGACCGCTGTCAGTTGCATGAGATGTCAACAATCGTCAACAACACCAATGATTGTAGCTTGATAATTAAAAATATCCACAACAATAAAAGAGCAAGATTTATTTTTAAATTCTGCTCATGCTTTTCACGGTGAAGTAAAAGACAAATTGTTGTTCTCCATGTAAGTAAAATCAAAATTGATCATGTAGATAAGTTTTGAATCAATTAAACTCATTAGTTATATTTAATGAATATTCCCGATTAAAGTTGCATATTGAAGAAAGCTGAATTTGGATGTTTTATGATGTTAAGCTTTTTTAGATTTGACGTACGTTGCTCGGCGTTGGTGTTGGTGTTGGCTGCGCTAAACATGAGCTCTTAGCATAGGCCTGGATTTTTTTCACCATTTAGACTCTATTGATAAAAATTTCGTCTTACTCAGATTTCGCTTTCGATTTCGCTGCTGGCTACCGTGCGCATTTCACTTGAAGATCGTGACAGCTGTCGCAAGCCCCCTCATGTTTACATATTTTTTCATTGTTCTCAGCTCTCCAGCTGATCATGTTTACACAACAAAACCAGCTGGTGCTTCGATGTTCACATTCAGTCCTATTGTTCTCAACCGACCACGTGCTTGACAATCAAGGTAATCTATGGAAAGGTTGTCGAAAATGCCTTGAAATACAAAATTGACAACTCTTGAATTTCGTCGAGCGAATCTAATCATTCGTGAAAAATACAATATAATCACAATCTTCAATGTTTGGCTCCGGCAAGAGAAGAAAAATAAGGTACCTAAAATCAGGTATTCTTTTCTAACCGTGTAGATGATAACAGCGATGACTGATGATGATCATCATCACCAAACGTCATCATCGTCGGTCGCATTCGTCGGTTTACGGTTAGGTCGGTTTCGTGATCAGTCATCCCGCATAAGTCAGTCGTTTTGCGAGGAAAGCGAGTTTCGGATCGGTCGTTCGTCGCGCGGCTCGCTGTTTTTGTGATTTTTAGCCCTACCCAGGAAATTTACATTTTTGTGGAAATTATTCGGACGTGAGAAAAATCGGCAAATAACTCGAAGCAATAGCGGATACGATCGGGAGTGAGAAAATATAGGAATAAACAAGTGGCGTAAGTGCTGATGGAAGGATATAATTTTCGATTCGGTCTGATTCTGGGTGCAACGGGAATCAAATTCCTTGCCGAACGACGACGACGAAAGAGACGATGACCAAATCGCAGCCGACGAAGACGATTGTGAACGGATATCTCGTGTGTGGGAGTGAGCGAGATGGCGCCAGGCAAATTAGTGGACCGTCGTGACAAAGTGACCGCAATTCGTGTGGGAGTGAGCGAGAAGGCATCGAGCAAAATGGCGTTTGTGGAATTTGATGAATTTTTATGAATGTTTTTCTTTTTCGAGGTGAAACATGAGAATCGGGAGTTTATGCAGTTTTGTGACGTCTGTTCGGAGGGATGGGAAGCTGGACACGGTTTCCGGCTGCAATTTGATTGTTTTCGATTGTCAATTCGGGAGAAATCGGACCAGCTGCTTCCGTGGCAGGACACCAATTTCTCTTTCCTGCCTGACGTTGTTTCCCCGTGTTGAATTGAGGTAGATTGCCGATCGGAACAGCATCAGCGTTGTTATGTAAGCAATCAATCGTCTGGAATGAGTCCCCTTCGTCTGCTGGGAAAGGTAATAAAATTATTCTCCGTACTACTTCCCTACTGAATCCTTCGATTCCTGAAAATATGCAGCAACAACAAAAACAACGACACAACAAGCGAAGCCGCAGTAAAATTTGGTAAAACGAGAAGAAAACAAGCAGAAAGATCAATGGCTACTAAGACTGCGACGTTATTGATTATTAATCAAAAACTGGTTGAACCAGCGAGATTCAAATGCAAATTGTAATGCTTCTCAACTTCATTCATTTTTAGTCAATTTTTAAAAGGCATCTATTGAATTGTCGTTTCCTAAGTCAACTTGTAATCATGAAAACGTTTTTATCTCCGAGGCTAGCCAGCCTTCGGCTGAAAGTTACGTAAATAAAGATATACCTATCTAATAATAACATTTTTGACGTATTATTTAAGTTTGTTGTTTCTAATCGTTTTCCTAAGCAAGAATTTGTAAATATGACATTCAAAAATGGGTCACGGTGTGTTATTAATCTACCTTGCGCTTTAGTATAATGCGACTACAATCGATTTCTATTAATCGTTTTTTTTTTTCTTTCGTCAAAAACTCAATTAGACAAAGCCAGATCAGTCAGTTACAACCGCGATTGTTGCTTCTGACTTAAGATGCAATCATTATTTATCACACCCAAAGCATAAAATCTTCGACAAACTGTCGCATTGATAAAATGAAAACGTCGACGAAGCAACGGCTATCAATGCAGTTACGCCGTTACGATACTAAGCGCAAAATATGTACTTTCCAACTTCAAGGGGCTGTTCACAAATTACGCTAGAGGGGAGGTCCAGCCGAGCGTTATGGTTCGTACAAATAAGTGAAATCTTCCCTACAACACGCGTTACGAGGGGGAGTGTGGGGTCCCAAAAATTTCCAACTTTAGCGTTACGTAATGTGTGAATGAACCTTAACTCACCTATTGTTTAAATTTTGATCGTAGCATAATTCGTATTTTAATGTAGGGGGAATGACGGCTTTGGCAGGTTTTGTTCTATTATTGTCAGGGGGGTTTTTGTTGATCAAATTTTATGAAATTTAGCCACAATATTCTTTGATATGCCAAATTTGAGTATAATCAGTTATAGAAACCCCCTGACAATAACAGAACAAAACCTGCCAAAGCCGTCATTCCCCCTATTCTTATAATCGTAATGATTATTAAGGTGGCACTTCCTTGCGCTACTTCATTGTTTTCAATAAATAATCAGCAGCCAATCACCGAAAAAACGGCAAACCTTTATGACTTTTGTAGTTGTCGCATTTTGTTTTCTCCGAAATGATTTCAACCACATTATGTCAAATGCATGAAAAACCACCGCATTACCAGATTCACCGTTATCTGCGTTTGCTTAGCTGCGAACTGCGTGCTCTGGGTCTCAGTGTGGAAGTCTCCTGGGAGATGACGCAGCATTGATAACCAGTTTTGCTCGGTGCGCTGGTCTTCGTATGTAGTTGGGTTCGTCTGCCGGACAGCCAGATAACACGATAGCACGATGGTCGGACGGTCTCCTAGCAAGGTGAAGTGAAGTCACCAAAATAGCAATTTTGGTTGTTTTGTTTCCATACTAGCAAATTTAATTATGACCATAACTTATGGACTTTATAAACAGCTATTTCCTGGTATATATTAGCTTATTCCTTACCGCTTCAATATAAAGTCCAAAAGAGCCGTATTAACTTTTTTCAGTACTATTTGTATGGCCTAAAAGTTGGTTACCCTTCGCTAGATTCCTGCACTTTTTCAACTGATAAACGCAATAAACTTGGGGGTCGTACACCAATTACGTAAGCACTTATGGGGGAAGGGGGGTTTGACATTTTCTTACGTTCCATATAAATAAAAAAATATTTGTATGGGAAAAATCTTACATGGAGGGAGGGGGGTTGAAAAACGCAGAAAAATTGCTTACGTAATTAGTGTACGGCCCCTTGCGTGAAAAATCACTGAATTTAAGCAGCCTTGTTTAGTCGACTTAAAGAGACAGGATGTTCAAGATGTTCAAGATTTTTTGGCAAGCATCCAATCATTGTAATTATGTATCTTGACGTAATCATATCAGATAGGAGGCAGAGTTCTAACTGTTTATGTAAAATAATGAGCAAGTAATTTCCTAGATCAGCGGTTCTCAACCTTTTTCTTGAGAGGTACCCCTTCAAACTGTCGCATTGATTGTGTAAAAAATATAAGCGAGGAAAAGATATATGAAAAACGGACCTGAAAACTAACGGGATATATGGCTCTCCATAAAGTTGACTGAAATTTTATTAAGTTTATACATCAAGCTTGACTACATGACTAATGACTATTGGAGCCTGTCCGAGCCTATTGAAAGGAGCTTTCCGAGCCTCTTTTTTTTTTTGTTGGGGCGTAGAACCACTGCGTCCATTGAGTTGAACTTTTGTGGTAAGGGATGGATAGAAATATGTTGACGGGATAAGGAGGAATGTGTTGTATTTCCGTACAAAGCAGAACAAGAGAGCACAGGTTTCGTTTGTATAGACGGCAAAAAACGGAGGTTGGCTTCGTACATTTGGATTCATGACTATTTTACCTTTGTAGGAGAACTTGAACAAATTACAAATTTCTTTCATATAAATTCCCATACACATGTAAATTGCCTGCAGCAGGGACTGTGGGCAGCAGGGACTATGTCCAAGGGCTTGACGATCCCTCCCCAGGCCATCTGCGAGTTGTGGGGCTTGCCTAGGATGTGGTGGGGTTTGACAGTGGGCCCTGTTAAACCTCTATAAAAAGCTGCATGTATCCGCAAGTAGGCCCCAACAAAGCGACCGTGTGCCGCTCAAAGCGCACAAGCCCAAGTCCTGGTGTTAGGTGGGACGCTAAACAGCCCTGACACGACGGCCCTCTGACGAGACAGGAGGTTTGCGCAGGCCCAATAAGCCGCCTGGAAATCAATCATTACGAACAATATAAGAGATAATGCGACTCGATATAATCGGCAAAGACCTAGGCGACGAATACAGGATCACGATTGGAAGCTTGGAACATGGAATTGCAAGTCGCTAGGTTTCGCAGGTTGCGACAGGATGATCTACGATGAATTACATCCCCGCAGACCTGACGACGAGAAAGAAGCGTTCTATGCACAGCTGGAGCAGACATACGATGGATGCCCAGTGCGGGACGTCAAAATCGTCATCGGTGACATGAACGCACAGGTAGGAAGAGAGGAAATGTATAGACCGGTCATCGGACCGGATAGTCTGCACACCTTATCGAATGACAACGGCCAACGATGCATGAACTTCGCAGCCTCCCGCAGAATGGTAGTCAGAAGCCCCTTCTTTCCCCGCAAAAATATCCACAAGGCCACATGGAGATCACCTAACCAAGAAACGGAAAACCAAATCGACCACGTTCTAATCGACGGTAAATTCTTCTCCGACATCACGAACGTCCGCACTTACCGCAGTGCGACCACTACCTCGTTGCAGTATGCCTGCGCTCAAAACTCTCAACGGTGTACAACACGCGTCGAAGTCGGACGGAGCGCGGCATAACATTGGGCGGCTACAAGCCGATAGGATAGCACAAGGATACGCGCAGCAGCTGGAAGTGGCACTCCCAACGGAAGAACAGCTAGGCGCAGCGTCTCTTGAAGATGGCTGGATGTAGCTCCGCTGCAATTGGCACGGTGCCCCCGGATCAGAGAAACGACTGGTATGACGGCGAATGTGAGCAGTTAGTTGAGGAGAGATTGTTGCAATACCGCACGGGGGTGAACGAGGCACGATACAAATGGGCGTGGAACAGACAAAACTCGATTATTCGGAGGAAAAAGCGCCAGCAGGAAGATCGATATCATGAAGAGACGGAGCAACTGTACCGCGCTAATAACGCACGAAAGTTCTATGAGAAGTTAAACCGTTCACGTAAGGGCCACGTGCCACTGCCCGATATGTGTAAGGACATAAACGGGAACCTTCTTACAAACGAGCGTGAGGTGATCCGAAGGTGGCGGCAGCAATACGAAGAGCACCTAAATGGCGATGTGGCAGACAACGGTGGCTGCAGGACAACGCGCGCAGGTCATACGACTTCCGGCTCTGAATCTCCAGGAAATCCAGGAGGAGATCGGCCTGCTGAAAAACAAAAAAGCCCCTGGAGTTGACAAACAACCATGGGAGCTGTTTAAAAACTGTGGCGAGGCACTGGCTAGAGCGCTGCACTGGGTTATTACCACTGGGTTATTATTATGTCCCATCTACAAAAAGGGCGATAAGCTGGATTGTAGCAACTACCGCGCAATCACATTGCCGAACGCCGCCTACAAGGTACTCTCCCAAATTTTATGCCGCCGACTAACACCAATTGCAAGAGAGTTCGTGGGGCAGTACCAGGCGAGATGTATGGGTGGACGCTCCACCACAGACCAGGTGTTCGCCGTACATCAGGTATTGCGGAAATGCCGCGAATACATCGTGCCCACACATCATCTATTCATCGAATTCAAAGCCGCATATGATACAATCGATCGAGATCAGCTATAGCAGCTTATGCACGAAAACGGATTTCCGGATAAACTGATAAGGTTGATCGGGTGATGTGCGTATTTGGCTATTTGGCAGCTATACGGCTTCTCCGATGACGTAGATATTATGGCACGTAACTTTGAGAAGATGGAGGAAGTCTACATCAGATTGAACAGGGAAGCTAAACGGATCGAACTAGTCATCAACACGTCGAAGACGAAGTACATGATAGGAAGAGGTTCAAGAGAGTACAATGTGAGCCACGAGTTTGCATCGGTGGTGACGAAATCGAGGTGGTAGAAGAATTTGTGTATTCGGGCTCACTGGTAACTGCCGAAAACGACACCAACAGAGAAATTCGGAGACGCATAGTGGCTGGAAATCGTACGTACTTTGGACTCCGCAAGAAGCTCCGATCGAATAGAGTTCGCTTGCGTACAAAACTGATAATCTACTAAATGCTAAATAGACCGGTAGTCCTCTACGGACACGAGACCTGAACGATGATTGTGGAGGACCAACGCGCACTTGGAATTTTCGAATGAAAAGTGTTGCGTACTGTCTATGGGGGGGTGCAGATGGCGAACGGGAGGCGATTGCACCACGAGTTGCATGAGCTGCTGGGAAAACCATCCATCGGACGACTGCGGTGGGCCGGGCACGTAGCCAGAATGTCGGACAGTAACCCGGTGAAAATGGTTCTCGACAACGATCCGACGGGCACAAGAAGGTGCGCAGCGAGCAAGGTGGATCGATAAGGTGGAAGATGACTTGCGGATCCTCCGTAGACTGCGTGGCTGGCGACGTGTAGCCATGGACCGAGCCGAATGGAGAAGACTCTTATGTACCGAACAGGCCACTCCGCCCTTAGTCTGAATAAATAAATAATAAGGTCCCTTCACATCCTTCGCGTTCTCCTTCCCCTCGGATATGTTACCTTGCCGCGGTGGGTCGGCTTACGCCATTAGCTCTGATATGGCAACCAAAGACATATCCTGTCGTGGTGGTATCACATGTTGACTATTTTTGTTTGGTGCCGCGTTACATATCTGGCATTGACGCACTAATTTACGGAATATGCATGTAATCCAACGGACAACGTCTCTTGGAGCCTTGAATGGTAGTGCAGTCAAGCAGAGGTAGTGTGAGTTCTCTTCTTTTCGGCAATACTTTTCTGATGCGTTCCCTATGACGATGAGTCGTAGCCACGCTTACATTTAGCTAGCTAGGCATTTATTAAAAAAAAAAACAAAGTATTCAAGACATTCGTAGGGAAATGAATACTGGATTCACTGAGTATAAGTTTTTTTTAAACAAGGAACGTGGTGCCAGATTTATTTTGTTACGTCTTACTTTGAAGAGTCATAATAAAATATACCACACATTATAATGATGGTATATGAACAATAGAGTGGGGCGCAGTTGTATGGAAAAACGCAAACTTCGTCCGATCAAGTGAGATCAAGGTTTTTCTGAATCGTTTTGGGACCCCAATCAACTGTGCAAAATATGGGCTCGATTGGTTGCAACCTCGCATGCCGCATCGCGTTTTAAATTTACATGGAGATTAGTATGGGAAAACGTACTTTTTTACATTTTTGCACTTAGCGGCTTAAATTTATCATCAATCACGTGACTCAATATGTTAGCATATAGTTTGGAAGATGCCGAAACACTTTGCCGAAGAAGGTACGTAGCTGGAAGGTCTACAAAAAATGTTATTACGTTTTGAAAATTGATTGCTCAAACCATATGCAAGAAATCAATGTTTCTGCCAGCACTACCGGACAACCTATGGTTATCGAAAGGCAAAACCCATCTTCCTTCTTATCGGTTTTTTTTTTCTTTGTGAAATAATTCCGGGTAGCTCCCATTAGCTCTAAAGCCCAATTATTTTATTTATTTTGAAAAAACACTTAGTTAAATTATTCGTCTACGTAGTACGGCAGTGCTGGCAGAACAAACGATTTTTTGCTTATGGTTTGAACACTCAATGTTCGAAACGTTATAACTTTTTTCGTGGACGTTCCAGCAACGTGCATCCTTTGGGTTATACTTTAACGCAATGTGCTACTTGGTTTACGATAAACTGAAACCTCTAGTAATAGAAATGCAAAAATATACGTTCTCCCATACTAATTTCCATACAAACTTCAAACGCGATGCGGAAAGCGAGGGAGCAACCAATCGGTCCCAAATTCTGCACAGTTGTTCAGGACCCAGAATGGCTTCGAAAAACCATTGATTTGAAAAAATGACCATGACGCCCCACTCTAATGAACAATCTTATGACGGCTTCATTCACGATAATTTTTACTAATAGTAGGGAATAGGCGTGATGAAGCTTTACTTTGCCACCGAAAAGTGAATCCTACACCCAACCAGCGGATGACAGATTTTAATACAATTCTGCATAAGAACTTGAACTTTACAGAAACTGTATAATAATTTGGCATATACAATTTCGGAAGATTTTAATACAATTTTTGTATTAAAATAATACAATTTTGTATTATTTTAATACAATATTTGTATAAAAAGCTTACAGAATTGTATATGCCAAGATTTTATACAATGATTGCCAGATTTGTTTTTTGGGTGTATACACTCTGGAAAAAATTAATACCAAATAGTTTAAAAGTCATTCTAATAGGCTATTCGCCTGGTTGACCCCGGCTTCGTTTAAGTTCAGGCTATACTCTGTTAGTATAACTTTCATATATACAAGAATAGTATAAGGCGACGTTATCAAAAACAGTATTCTTGGTTGGTTTTTGTTTTGGTTTGAATGATTCATCATTTCAAAATAAATAAATAAATGAGAACAGCTTAGGGAAACAATCTCGCAAGTAATATTTATTCTCCATATTTACATGCAAAACAATTTTTGGGCACACCAATATACCCATCGAAACCAGCAATCTGCTTCAGTAATCTCTGAATTTGAGGAGAATCAGGAGAATACTTTCGCGGTATCCACTGAAAGAATATCACCATCGCATAGACGCATTGTGGCAGTAGTTACCTCGTCCGAAAAGTTCACATGAAGCTCTTGCTCTTCACGTCCGGCGGTATCGCCTACACGCTTACACCGCGTTCCTGTCCAGTAAATTAATAGGGTTTCCGTGGAACTTTGGATGCGTCCGTCGTACTAAACAGTAAAAAAAAATACCGTTTTCCATGCCGCAAATGGTCAATTAGAAGAACATTTTTGAGCATCGGAGTATCTATCAAACCTGCTAAGAATTCCAAATTGTTTATCATGTTCGGAAGTTCCTGTTATTTAACAAATAAGTTCACTTTCTTTACCGGTTCAATTCAAGGTTTATCCAGCGGTTGTGCATCTTCCTTTTGCACCATGATTTTGACTTCTCCGTATGCCTCCAGTGCCGAACCACCGCTCAAGAAGGATGATTGATTTGCACGGTTTCTTCCTCTATGTCATTCGCGGCATTCCAAAAGTAAAATTCAACAGGAATCTTTTCCCTCTAGCCCTCATACGGATCTTCGGCAAGGGTATCGGAACGAACTTCTAAAATCACAATATTCGCAATAAGCGATATTTCATCGGAAAATTATTTTAAAACCCACCTTCAATATGTCATCCACAACACCGTAAATAAGTATCCGGTCTTATGCTGTCTTATGTAAATTGTTACATTTGCGGACGAGAATTGGCAGCTTCCAATCAGCGAAATACATCCGGGACCAAATAGAACAGTTTTTTTTCTAAGCTGATAGGGAAAAAATATGATCACAGCAAAATGGCGAAAAACTAATGTACCAGTGGAATAGTTGTGCCGAATTCAGCGATAGATTAAATGATAAACTTGAAAGGTATACTATTTAAACAAAGCTTAGCATAAACTTCAAAAATATAAAAACGGATTTGTTTTTATACTTCTTTAGGATTATTCTATTTCTGAGTGTAGCTGACTTATAACTGATCATTAGTACATGATAGATAATGACAGTTAGTTTGGAAACGATCAAGCTACTTATTAGAACATAATAATAGTAATACCTTGACAAAGGAATAACAATAAAATAGACTAAATAAATGCTCGAACAGTTTCCACTTTTTACAAGACATAACTTACATTGTGTTTGATAGTATTGACAGAGGATGAACCAATAACTTAGGCAAACAAAGTAATTCAAGGAACGCATACTTCATACCTTCTGACCATAAAGACAAGAATGACATCATTTGCCTCGGGCTGAAAGTCTCCTTAATAAAGACACAAAAAAAAACAAGAATGACATCGTACAGATCAATCTATATGATTCGGCAATTGAGCCTCCAAAATAAACGAAAGATTTAAAAAAAAATCTGTATGATTAGGAATGAGATAATGGGAGAGAGTATCTATTAGAGTTGTAAATGGAATGTCTTTTGAGCCAGATCAACAGTGTCTTAATGGACGACATACGTCCTGTCGGCTGGAGAACTGCTCCAATAGTTATTAACTTGTCATTTTTATAAATCGGGGATTGAACACTTTCTTATACTTGAAAAAAAAACTTCCGACTCAGTTTCTTCGATGAAGCATTGGGCAACATGTTCCATGTGAGTCGAAAAAACTGCTTCGGTCGATTTCGAACGCGTACAATGACAATAGACGTATAAATAGCATAAAAACTGACTAAATAGTTTGACTCTGACAAGAAAATTACAAAAATTACTTTAAACTTTAACGATGTTAGTTAGCATGAGACCTGTCTGACTATTTATGAACGTAATTCCCTCTGATTCAGTTGCAACAGCGATTTCTTGGACGACATGTTCCGTGTACGGCTGGCAAACTGCTTCGAAAGGAATTATGCTACGGTATCATCAAAGGCCTGGTGCAGAGGTTTCTACTCTATTCAGAGTCCCGCCAGTAAACCTCCATAAAAAATAAAAATAAAATAAGGTCCCTTCACATCCTTCGCGTTCTGCTCCCGAATTGTAGTTGGTCTTTTCCAAGCTTAGACAGATAATGAACAATGTCCTCACTTTGGTGTCTACACTCAAGAATCCACCTTGACCTGATGATTCATCATGATCATTGTCATTACTCTTACTATGAAAGTTTGTTGTGATCAGAAAGTTATATAAAACCTACATACCTACCTACATAAATAGTTTCTATGAAATTAGGTTATACTACATACTTAACAATCAATGCATATTGTAAAACAAAACATGTCTTCTGGATTCAACCCTTCGAAGTTTTTATCAGTGCACATAAACCGTGCGAATGCATCATAATAAAATGCAAATCGTGTGCACCGCACTCTCGCTCGCTTCCCCATACATCGGATTCCGCACATTCGCCATCAGAAAGTGCAACGCGAGTCGACCGCCAGTCTGATGACTCATCACCACCGTATCAGCCATCGTCCGTCGTCGGTGGTTGTTCTGCTTGTCAGACCAGGTCGCAACAACGTTCGCGTCGTCGGCAAAAATTTCGTCGCTCGCCCAAAATTATTATCCGATCAGCGGAATCGATTCCAAGTTTTTTTGTGACTAAACAACCTCAAACCCAGTTCTCTCCATTACCAGTGCAGAACCACTTTGAATCCGTTCGGTGTGATTGCCGGGTAGATAAGTTCAACAAAAGAAGCACAGCCATCGTCATCATCATCATAACCATTGTCGTCCGGAATGCAAACGATAAAGTGCGTCGTGGTGGGCGACGGTGCCGTCGGTAAGACCTGCCTGCTGATCTCCTACACGACCAACAAGTTCCCCTCGGAGTACGTGCCAACCGTGTTTGACAACTATGCCGTCACGGTCATGATCGGCGGAGAGCCCTACACGCTGGGACTGTTCGATACTGCCGGTGAGTATTCTATTTTTTTATCATTATCATTATCGGGTGCTTGGTTTTCATGTGTTTTCTAAAATCTTTAAGCTAATATGAAAACATTCGCAAATGGTAACCATCCACGGATCGGCGACGAGACTAGGAGTGGAATGGTAAACAAAAGTGGTCGTGCCAATCTACAGTCCGTTGTTTTGAGAAATTATTATCGCGCAGATCGTGGTGAATCACGATTCAGAAGGTATTGGAGCTAAAAATATAGCGATATCAGTTTCGCAGGAATATGAAAATTTTAAATTGTTGCAGCAAAGTGGGAATGAATTTACTACGTTGTGCGTTGAAATTGGCAGATCTTCCTCCACGTATTAGAGTAGAACTAATCTAAATTATCAACTAAAGATTACACCCCCGGAAATAATTATAACAGCATTGCTGTTTTTTCATACAAAATGGTCGTGTTTGAGGATCAAAATCTCGATTTCTAGCGATTCGACTAAGGACATATTTGGCCTCCCAGTCTAAAATGACCTGAATTTTTAATTATTGATTGTTATTTGTATACATGTTTACTGAAAAGGCACGTTTTAGTTGGAAATAATTATAAAGCCACCACTTTTATATGGGGCTCCGTACAAGTAAAGTGGATTTACAATTATTGGCTAGGAGGCCCATTGGCGTAAATAAGGGGGGGCTAGGGGGGCCCTAGAATTTATTTAGCCCCTCTAGGATTTTGAAGCTTTTTCTAGATACAATACCTTCATTGAATTAAATTTCAAAAATCTTAGTGCAGACTGAAAAATTGAAACCGAGTTATGGTTATTCTTTCAATCTCCGCAAGTTCTATAGATAGTTTTCAAAAGTTTTGGAGTGTTTTAAACATGTCTTATGAGCTAAAAAAGTGTTTATAAACTTTTTTTTTCATCTGCTTGTCACCTTTATTTAAAAAAGGGGAAGTCGACGAAGAGAATCCTCTCTTGCGACATTCGCTCTTTTAACAGATAGAGCGTGAGATGAATAAATAAATAAATCTGCTGTACTATATAAAAGACTCGAATTCCATGCTTTTTTATCGAGGTAATGTCTTAATGATCTGCGGCAGGTGGGCTCAAGCAATCATATTCAAACATACGAGGTTGTAGCTAACAATTCGAGAATATATATACATCGTTTTTAAGACTGACATAACCAAACAATACTTTCATCCTGACCTGAGATATGCACCATTGATCAATGATTTTTACAAAGTAATATTTTGCGCTTTGATATCTTGCGGCACGAGCGATGCGTACACGGCACCAACACTGTTGAAGGTTTGTTTTCAACCACGAGCAGCTGCCCAGTAAAACTAGTTGAAATTGTTTTCAACCACAATCCATTTCTTTGTGTTTGGGAAAATATGTGCCATTAAGCTCTATTAAATGATATGAACAAAGCAAATGTTATTCTTGCTTTATCCATTCTTGTTTTGAATGAGAAATATACTTGGTTACTATTTTTAATTCCGGTAATCAGAAATAGAGAGGTTTATTTTTATCTGTGCGTATCGGAAATAAGTTTACTCGCTGCTTGATTATTTCGTAGGCTTCGTTTATTTGAAAAAAAAAGTAATGAGCTGTGCGGATATGTAATAGAATTTTGAATGAAATTCATATATTTGTTATCCTAGGACCAGTGAACCAGAATCAAGCTGTAAATAGTAAGATTGCAAGTATCCACAGGACGGCGGGACTGAGTTAGTTGGCTGCATTTGCTTTGAAAAGGTTGTTTACCCGTTCGAAAAATTGCATGTAGTTTTGATTAACTGGATTTTGTTTTCATAGGATCAATAATGAAAAAGGTCGCAAAAGATATCCGTCAATTCTTCAAACCAGCTGCGAAGAAAAGCGTATCGCAATCGGATCCTTCTGATGACGCGGTGTCATGCTCTGAGACGAACAGTCAAATCGGTTCTTCTAGAGGTGTTGTAGCAGGTCCAAGCAAAGCTGGTCCATCGAACTGGTCGGTAGATAGAAGTAGAGCTTCCATTGAAGACAATGATTTGGGAACACTCGAAACTGGACCCAAACAGCCGGCATTAGAAATCTTTCCAAAAACTAGCGATGGCAAGCAGCAGCGAGGATTTTCTGCAAAATATTATTCTACTTACCAGTGGCTGGAATACAGCGTAAGTAGAGATGCTGTGTTTTGTTACCCGTGCAGAATTTTTGCGGTTGATTCTGAAGTACGTGAACAGAGAGAAAAGTTTATTACTTCCGGTTTCAAGAAATGGAAAAAGCTTATCGAAGCACTGGTGGCTCATGAGGGTTCTAGTTTACACAAGAAGTGCAACGAAAAACTCGTAGCCTACAAAATGAAATTTAGTTCTGTGGCTGATCAAGTATTTCTTCAAAAACAACAACAAGATGAAAGCACAATGACATACATCACGAAGTTATTCGATCTCGTGATATATTTGGGTAAACAAGGGTTATCGTTTCGTGGACACAGGGAGGGTGAAGATTCATCCAACAAAGGAAATTTCTTGGAACTTTGCGATTTGTTTAGTAGATATGACAGCACATTTCATGGGCATTTCAACCAAAAAATCAGCTACACTAGTCCAGCAATTCAAAACGAAATGATACTGTCAGTGGTGACTGTAATGAAATCTGAGATTAGTAGAAGGATACGCATGGCTGGTATGTTTTCGGTAATAGTTGATGAAGCGAGATGTTTCAAAGAAGAACAAATGTTGATTGTGGTTCGCTATCCAGAAGGCTTTCGACCATGCGAAAGGTTCATTGGGTTCGTCGATTGTTCTCAAGCAAGAGATGCAACGAGTTTAGCTTCGGAGATCATCCTAGCATTGAAAGGCCTCAACATCCATGATTTGTTGCTTGTCGCACAATCATATGGTGGTGCTTCCGTAATGCGTGGAAAGCATAACGGAGTCCAAATGAAAATAAAACAGCATTTCCCGAAAGCTGAATATGTTCACTGCATGGCTCATCGAATCAATCTTGTTATCATGGACGCTTGTAGTGTTATTCCAAAGGCTGCTACATTTTTCAATGTCATCGAATCGATCTACATCCACTTTAATAAACCAAGTAGTCATTCGAAATATGTGCGAGTGCAGAAATTGCTTGGTGTTAAGCTGAAAGAAATAGGGAGCCTAAGCACCACTAGGTGGAACTGCAGATACAAAAATTGCCGGTGCTTGATTTTGTCTTTAATGAATGTACTGGCGAATTATTGGCGCTACGCTCGGATGCTCTGCTACTCTTTTAACGGCCACGTTGGACACATTGAAGGAAAAAAGGAATCAGTTCAATGATCTTTGGACTGCTATGGAACATTTCGTGCTTGACCATGATCTGTCTCTCGAAGCCCCTAGAGCTTCTAAAAAGCGCAAAATTATTCGAAATTCGGCGCTTAAGGACTTTGTCGTTGATCAAGCAGTGAAACAAGATTTAGATATCGCTTGTGAAGGAATGACGGATAAAGATTATTGGCGTACGCATATATATGAGAAGGCTGTTGATGGGGTGATAAGTGCGATGGATAAGCGATTCAACAATTTGGAACTCGCCAAGAGTATAGATTGTTTTCAACTGCTTGATTTGGAAGGAGGTAGATTGTTCATCAATACGTATAAGGAAGAAGCTGGAATCGATGTAAGTGAGTTAGAAGCAGAGGTGAATGTTTACAGGAGCTTTTTGGGAAAAATGAAAAAGGAGCCCAAGTGGAATGCTGAGTTCATCCGCATTCATATTGATTCAAAACTCATGCCGAATTTGTCCAAAGGATTGATGCTGGCCGTTTCCATTCCCGTTGGTTCTGCTGCGGCAGAGAGAAGTTTTTCGGCGATGCGGCGAATCAAAACATGGTTGAGATCCACAATGGGTCAGGAACGATTCTCGTCTTTGTCACTCTTGCACATCGAAGCAGCGTTTTTAAAAGAGGTCGATAAGGAAAGAATCATAAAAGAATTTGTCTCTAAAAGTCGAAAGCTATCTGTTTGAATTGTAACTATTTAAAATGACAATATTTGAAGAATGTTTCTGTAAAGAATGTAATTTTATAAATTGATCAATATAAACAAAATTAGAACACTTTTATATTCATTCTATTCACAATTAGTGTATGTATTCCGAACATCTGAATAAAATGGGGCTTAAGCCCCCCCTAGACTTACAGCCAAGCTACGCCAATGAGGAGGCCAGATATGTCCTTAATCGTATCGCTATAAATGGACATTTTGATCCTCGAACATGACCATTTTGTATGAGAAAACAGCGATGGTGTTATATTTTTTTCCAAGAGTGTCTTCTTCTGCTTTCGTCTTCATTGGCATTACATTCCCCACTGGGACATTGCAGTTATTAACTGCGAGGTTTCTGAGCCAAGTTACCATTTTTGCATTCGTATATCATGAGGCTAACACGACGATACTTTGATGCCCAGGGAAGTCGAGACAATTTTCAATCCGAAAATTGTCTAGACCGGCACCGGGAATCGAACCCAGCCACGCTCAGCATGGTCTTGCTTTGTAGCCGCGCATCTTACCGCACTGATAAGGAAGGCCTAGGAGTGTATTAAGTAAAAAAACAAAACCTGTGGATTATTGGGCAGATCTTATAGATTTTATCAAACAACCATAAGGGTTTTGGACGACAATTTGTACTGGAGACGGATCACATGCTATTTTTGATTCCAAGAATGCACTCCAGCTCTACCAGTAGCGTGGCTCAAATTAGTATGGACAAAAACTTATTTCATTTTTTTTGCGAGACCGCTCTCTTAGTCCGTTCTATTTGATGTCCTGATGCTCTGGCAAAATATCAGCCAAATTGATCAACTTTTGGGCGGAGTTAAACTCATTGGAAGTTTATATGGAAAAATATATGGAGCAACGTCGAAAAACAGTAATTTGAAGCTAAATGGCACCATTTACGACGAAGAACCATGAAACTCATTCAGACTAAGAAAAGAAGACTAAAGTTTACCCGGCGTCGAAGAACGCGCAAGGACCCTGAAAGCGATGTTAAACGAAGTTGAGAAGTTGGCCTTGTTGTGGCTACGGTTGAAAAGAAGATGTAGAAGAGGGTGGGAGACTTACAATCCTGAAAATTCAGGTAGGAGTGCCAGCCTCTGGGTGGGACTTTACCCGGGTTGGGATGCTCGGGAGCCCCAGGTGGTTGGTTCCAAGAAATCCTGTTTCCTTTGAATTTACGATTTTGGGTGTTGTTGGGGGCAGCGCACTGCCTCTTCCAGTCTAGGTTGAAGATCTTCCTTACCCAGGCTTTGACATCAGCCGGGGGTAGTGTAGAGTCGGCTTCGATATCCGACCCCAGCTAACATGTCCGCTATGACGTTTCCTGGCATCCCGGAGTGCCCTGAGATCCAGTCGAATGTGGTGGACTAAAGTTGGCATGCAAGAATGGCCTGGATCCATGGATGGTTTGGACGGTCGCTTTGTAGCGCAGCAATGGCAGTGGCGGAGTCCGTAAGAATTAGAATCGGTTCATCGAAGGGAGTGGATGCGGCGATAAATAGTGCAGTCACATACAAGCAGACATAACACTCGGTAAATTCTCATCGTTCACTGATTTACTGGTCATTTTAAGTAATCAATAGTTGGCAAATCGAATTTGCTCGAGTTTGACCGTTGCTCACTACCGACACCTGGTCAGGCTTGTAAAATGTCATCTGCATGTCATTTGACTAATTTGTTCATAACTTTATTTAGAAGCCGAATTTATTGCATAATTTTAGATGTACTCATAATGCTTGAGTAGGGCTATATTTTTGTCCAATGGTACATTGCTCTAAATATAACATCTTAGGCTGGAGAGTGAAAACTCTCCAAAATGTCACGTGTCATTTGACATAATGTCATTTGAATGATATTTTGCCTCCCACGCCCCAGATTACATTTTGACAGCAATGTCTTGTTAGACAAAGTTGTAGGCACACTTAAGCGCTATGAGTTCGTCATACATCATGAATTGATAGCTACCTTCTGGAAAAAGTTCTGGGAAAATTATACAAACGAGTGCAAATGACATTTTACAACACTGCACCTGGTTCATGATTTGTCCAACTTAGTGAAGACAACAGTTCTCGTTAGTGTTTCTACGACGATGAATTTGATGAGTAAATGTCCAATGTGTCGAGAAAACGCTGCATTGTCCTTGGAGACTGTCAAATAATTTATATTCTTTCCGGCGACGCCTAAGTTTAAACGTTTATGAAAGCCAAATCTTCCAAGTTTTACCCCCACGCTTCGATTCACCAACCTCTTGACAACCTTTGATAAATACGAGGTAAGCAAGATGGGTCAGTAGTCTGCTACGGGTAGGGATGAATCGACACTAGTAAATACGAGTAAATACTCGATACTTTTAATTTGATACCAAGTACTTTTGGAATCGATACTTTGATACCCGATACCAAGTAAGTATCGAATTGAAATACTTGAATCAATCGACTACCCAATTTAAAGTCTTTTAAATTTAATAAACCTTAATAGAAACATTCGTATTTTCTTCGTGATAATCTTAATACGTAATAAAATATAGGGGAAACCGCCAAATGTTGAACGGCTAATTTTGTCGCCTATTGTTGAACTTCCATAAGAGATGCACGTGCGTTCAACAATAGGGGAAGAAATTAGCCGTTCAACATTTGGCAAATTACTCTACCAAATATTCATTTTCTGCCGCTCAACACTTATTTATGCTAATTGCGGTATATTATTAGTGAAATTTACAAAAGTGAAGTAAGCTTTATTTCATATATTTCTTATGATTCATTTAAAACTGAGGATCGTTAATGTGACCTATCCTCAATCGTAAAGTGACCAGATGTCTCGTATTATTCCAGGATCTGAACATCAGTATATCAGAAAATGTGTAAATATGAAGCATCCATAGATCTGTAAAGATCGAAAAAATCTGTAAAATCAACGCCTGATCTGTACAATCAATCAGAAAAACAGCAGTTGAAGCAGTTGAGAATTGAAAAAAAAAAACAGCCTCACCGTCTTCATTCAATGGTTTTCCAGACTGAACACTTACGTAAGATGAAGGACAACGGACAATACCCAATAGACCAGTGAAAAATGTTTGTTTATGGAAGAATTTCCACGACTGAATATTTCCTTCAAAAATGTGCAAAACATTTCTTTCAAAAATATTAAGAAAATCCTAAGTAATCGTTTCTAAGAAATCGGGTAGTTGGCTTCATACTGGGTGTTGAAGGTTGATAGCGTTAGCGTTAGCGTTGTTACGGTATACTTCGTAGATTGGACACTAGTGATACTCATGTTTCTTATGGAATCCTTATCCAGATTGCTATCGGAAATCAAGGTGGGGAATTACCCTTGATTCCAATCTAAGATAAAAATGGCATAAGCATGAGGATTACTACTCCCGGCCACGCCCATCTTTACCGTAACTAGGGATAGGAAAGGAAATGTTGTTGTAGAACTTACTTAACGAGAGGCCCCCGACTTGGCGACGCCCTCATAAGTTCTACAGAGTTGGTGGTTGGGTAGGGTAAGGTAGGTCATGGAGGTTTGCCTCAAGCTGGCAATTCGACCCACAGACTATGTTGTTTACCTGTTTTTATTTAAACTCTTGCCAGCCGGCTGTCGAAAGAGTATGCTAATATCGATTTTATTTACAGTTTATTCTTTAGTAATTTACAGGCGATTTCTTAACCTCAATCTATCAACAACTATCCGTTGAACGAATCTAAATTTACCAAATTTGTACTTTCTGCTCAGTGAGCAAAATGATTCTTCTAGGTTCATCGAATACAAAAATCAAACCATGCCTTTTAAAGATAATTATAATTAACATTTTACAAAGTTTTATTTGAAGTATTTTCGCGATTTCTGATATAAAATTCAACAGCTCTGTGACGTGAACGGCCTAAATGCACCACCACCAGAAAATATTCATCACGCGCTGATCTACCTAAACACATATCACACATAGTAATAGTATGATACTTCCTTTTGCATTGAACGAATATGTTGCATTTCACAAAAAAACATGACGCTTCTCTTTTCTCCATTCCATCTAACGTTTCACTCAAATTTCAATGATTCACTTCTATTTCAATAAAACACGTCACCGGATGAATAAAATAAAATAAATAAATAAATGAATAAATCAATAAATAAATAGATCAATAAATAAATAAATAAATACCACAATCACTCGCGAGCGCGTTACTTGTTTGGGGTTTGTAAATCACTTGGATAATGGATCCTGGGTGTTGAAGGTTGATAGGACACAAATATCTTTTAAAACGATTTAATTTAAATTTTGATAAATTATTATTGATACTAAAATATTTACTCATAACTCAATAAATAAAGCTTTCATAATAAATAATGCATAAATTTTCCGGATTGATCCAAAAACTGGTCACTGTACTTAATCCCATATCCATATCCCATAATATATTATAATTTCCTTAAACTCTATAGTAAATAGTTCATAGTGTTGCACTCTCAGAATAAACGAATTAAAGTATCGAAGAACTGATAGTAATGAAATGGGCTTAATTCTTTAGTGTTCCATTCAACATAAATCATGAATAACTACTTGAAAGTGACAACATAATCGTTTTTCAATTTTACTTCAAATATTTGAGTACTCGTATGATATGAGTAGGTATCGATACTTTTAATTCGATATTTTGTGGTATCGATACTTTTATACGATACTACTTTAAAGTAAAAGTATCGATAACTCAGTGGTATCGTTTCATCCCTAGACGGGTTTTGGGATTCTGAATGACGTAGCTAAGGCGCCACTCGTCGGGAAAAACCTGACTGGATCAGATCGAGGAATACTATTTTTTGCGGCGGGAGGAAGGTTTTTCAACCCCTATTCTATCGGAGCTAGAAGATTTCCCGCTGCTTCTGTAGAGCGTTCATTGGGAAACTCAGCGTGACTGCATTTTCTGCAAATTCTGCACGGTTAGGGTCCTTGAGACTAAAGGCCTTGATAAGAGAAACGCGGATTGGCAAGTGCCGCCAATCGAACCGTCAAAAAACAGCAACCAATCGAGCAAGAGACCTGTCAAGCAGTGTTGTCATTCTCCTCTGTGTAGCAAAGAGCGAGTGCCAGATTACTCTCAACACTCTTCTACAATTGAGAGCATCGCACTCGTCATTGATTATCACTACACTCTTTTCCTGCGCGCAGCGATGAACTAAGCTGCGCTCACAATTTAAAGCACTCCACACTGTCCCAAACTGTAGCGTGAACAAAGAGCACTGGGATACGCTGTAGTGATTGAGTGTCAACTAATTCAGTGAACTATACCAGTGCGTACTAAAGATTCCGCACTGCAGTGCGAACTGAAGTGAGCGAAACAGTTGGTTGGGGTTCAGCCAAATCGCACCAAGCGCCAATGATAAATTACCGATTTTTCTACTCAAACTTTCATTTAGTAGATTTAATTGATCACAAATCGTATCGGATATCCCTCAACCCCATAACTGAGGATAACCTTCTGCAAATGGTGCGGTTTGGCTGAACCCCGACCAGTTGATTGCTGAGATCGTTGGGATGGACGGCGCATGCCGCTGCTGTCTGTCAATGTTGTTTTTTCTTCTTTTTCTTCTTGCTTCGTATTTCTTGGCACAAGGCAATTATTTGCATGCTGCATTGATATTAGGTCTAGCGCAGTTGTCCCCAGCATTTTTACTACCAAGGGCCGCACAGCAATTTCGAACTGTTAAAGCGTGTTTTACATAAAACTTTTAAGTTTAATCAAAATGAATTTTATACCTATTACACAATGAATCAAATTCGTTGCCCTGGATTTTCTTCAAATAATATGTTTGTAAGAACATTCTTACAGTTGGTTTTATAGCCAACTGATTTTAAGTTCATGCTAACAGATACTTTTGCGGCAGCGGACATGAGACGAAAAATATTTAATATCTCTTCAGCATACTTTGCAGAACATATTTTAAGCTATTTTCCAAATGAGCATATGTCGTCTGATCTTAGGATTTTGAACTTTTGTTGAAAGATTATTGTTCATTACAAAACAGTAACGATTCCTCAACTTTAATTTATCGTTTCAAGGAATTCAAATATGCGAAATTCATGCGCGAAAATGCAAAAGTAAAGAGATTTTGATTAGATAATTGATTCTGAAAATTTTATTTCTTATTTGAGCGGTCAAAATTGAAATCGTCCAATTCCTACCCGAGGTAAGCCGGACTAGGGCCCAAAAACTCGTTAGTAGAGACAACAATAATGAATCTTCCAATTCTGTGTCATTTAACATTGAGATGAGTGATTGAGTGAGATTACGAGACCTCATTGATTATAACTTGTCGCGCGAAATAACGAGAAACATGATTTTGAAGCCAGGTGAACTTGCCAGCGGTGTTGAATAGAAATCGAGTAAATCTACATTCCGCACTATTTACCGTGTTTCCAGATTTCCGTTTATCTCATGTTTATCAACGGGCCACATATTGTGTATATTTTCAAATACTTCGCGGGCCGCAGAAGAAGGTTTCGAGGGCCGCATGCGGCCTGCGGGCCACTCTTTGGCCATCACTGGTTTAGCGCATAGGTAAATGCTTTGTGAGAACTTTAGAAGGATCACTTTTTATGGAATTGTCTATATTCAATGTTGGATTTTATATTTTTTAAAGTGCTGCTTTTTCATAGTCTTCACATAAATTGCAAATAGTAGATACATAGTCAAAATACAATCAAATTAGGCAAACATTTGAGAAGACATTAAAATAGAACAGATCAAAGGTTCTTAAACTTTTAGGATTTGCGACACACCAACATGGACATGGACAAAATGCATATGTTTTTAAAAATTGAGCATGAGCATTATGACCGTACAATTCGTAGTTACTACTCCGTGATTGACTGGAACGTGTGAAATTGCACAGAGAACCATGTGAATGGAGCATGGGATTTTCTATCCATTCTCAATGTACACGTTTCAGAAGCTCACATATTTTAAATCAATAACGGCGCTGGCCACTTCATTACGGTCATATAGGAAAGGAAGCATTGTTAGTTCGACTCTCGTTGCTACTAGAGACCGAGAACACCTCCACGATTGTCTTGGGAGGAGGATATTTTATCTGGATTCACTTTGGTGAGTGATGCGATCTATGAGAGGGAGGGGATTATATGAAATGCAAAATGCATATGTTTTTCAAAATTGTATGGAAAAAGAGTTCTACCTAGATTGAGCAAATTATAGTTGCTTCACTCATTATGTTTGCTAATTTTTAATTCTTCATATTTTTAATTTTAGTATTCATATTATATACTACCTTTCTTGAACAACACTACAGGAAAGCTTTAAATTCCATAAACTCGACGAGCTTTTTTCGTTCAATTTTTAATTGGAATAATAGAATTCGTTTAGGATCGCTTAATTATAAAACTATAACGAGATTGATGAAATAATCAAGAGGGATTAATGCCTTCATACTTAACCAGCATTTGAATGTTCGGTATTTTGTTTGCTGAGTTTCAACTGCAAAATTTCTTTTTTACTGAAATTCTAGTATTTCAGTAAACCAACGTTTGGACGTTTACTTATCTTTACTAGAGAAATCATTAAATTCATAGATTGCTGAACAGCACAAAAAGTCGGTAGAAATTTATACAGCGTCACTCAGCTACAGATCGCACAGCTGTGTAAAACAAGTTGAAATGCATCATGAGAACCGGTGCTCTCTGTCTGCAACTTTTTAAAAAGAATTTATCATGAAGTATAGCTTCCCAAATTATCGTATTGAGCTTCTGGCATATTATGCTACATATCGTTAGTGATGCAGATAAAGAGTCAGAGATTTTCTTTTTATTCAATCTCAGTCTGACAGTAATAAATCAGAACCTACCAAAGTCTTTATTTATCCATACTTTTATTTTATGCAAAAGAATATTGACTGTCCAGACTCTGGTCAAATTAAGTACTGTCCAGTCAGTAAAATATTTTTCCCAAAAACAAATCCTCATTTACTGACTAACTCAGTTAAGTTCACATTTATGTGATATTTTTGAATATGCTGAAAACTCTGTAATGTAAAATATTGCTGTTGAAATTACTGGGTGATCTGATCCGTATTCAGAAAGCTCAGTGAAGTTTTACCGACTCTGGTCAAATTAAGTAGCTGTATGGATAATAACCAGAAAGGTGATATCACTTTATAAAAAAAATAAGTTTCTTGAGATAGAACATGAAGAACAAAAAGTAATCGAATTTATGTTTTTGAAAATATTTTTCAGCTTTTGCAGACTTTCGTATTAGAATTTATTTACTTCTGGTTAAATGGTTAAATGGTTCAATGGTTTTTTTTAAATTGGTTTTAAAATGTATTTCTATTTGATTAGTTATGTTTTTGATTCATCACTATTTTGATTTAATATATCTTATCTCTTTTCATTTGATTTGCATTATATTCATTCATGTAAAATTTGAGGATAATTTTCGTTATTTTTTTCATAGAAATCTTAAACTAAAACTAAACTTTTTTAAATAACTTGGTTACGCATATGCACAGCACATGTTTCCGAAATGGACAAATTGAAACTAACTTTGCGAATCCACGTGTCTTGGAGGGACTCGTGGACATGCCAACGGCTTGCTTGGCTAAAGCAACAAACTAACAGTTCGTTGTTTGAATTCAACAAGGGTAATAGTTCCGATAGCCGTGGGTGTACCGTGTCTGAAACATAATTGATGAGCTTTTGAATGCACACTTAAGATAAGTGGAATAAAGTAGACTCAGTGTATGCAAAGAAATAGTAGTTGAACGTGCTTAGTTCCTCCACTATTGTGTCTTTTATCCTGATAACGAAGTTAGTGCGCTAGTTTCAGTAACTTATAATAAATGATAACAAAATTTCAATAATTTGGTTTAGGTTACTGCAACTCGCGCTTTGACTCGGTTATTAGTGAAATTTAAACAACGAACAATTCGGCAGTGTTGTAGGAAAACCTTTGCAAGAAGTACATCATTCATTGCATTTTGAAATTTAGCCTCTGGAATGAGTTATTGATAAACTACTAAGTGATCGAGCCCAAGTTACCAAATGATCAAAAACATCCTTGTTTAAAACGCTATGACTGTCAACTCTGCTCATCCTTCAGATTCACAAATTTAAATTATTAAAATCCCTCAATAAATGTGGTACTTGTTTACTATAGCATTTCTTTTATCGCTATACTTTAGCAATCCGAAAGATAGATCAAAACGAAGAATAGCAACCGAAAAGTTTCATAAAATCTATTTAACAACGCTACGTGTAATTTAAAATAGTAACGTTTCATGTTACAGTCGATTGCTGCTGTTGATACTTTCATACAGCGTACCCGTTTCACTTTGATCCCGGAATCCGGGCTGTTTTCATGCGACTCATGCGAGTCTTTCATCACCACATCGAGCAGGGAACGAATAACTGAACAGCAGAATCGTTCGAACGCAACTCTGTGGTGATATCACTGCAGTGGTACACTGGAGTGAGGCACGCTGAGGATCTCACTGAAGTGAGAGAACTTGAGTGCACCTAAAATTCAATTCTCTAGAGTGGTGAGTGGGTGTACGCTGCCTTGATTTCTCTACACAAGCGCTCTCTTACGCACGCATACCAGATCACTCACAGCAGAAGGTTCATTTTACGCGCTGCGTTTTGATTCTCTTATCCTCATTTCGATAGAATCTCTTACACTCTAGTGTAAAACCCCAGTGAAATGACATCACTGCTGTCAAGTAGCCAAAACATCGACTCAAATAATGAAAACGTCTAAATAAGATTTAATACCATCTATGAATGAACAAATTTTGAATGCATTCTACATATGTTATCAATAATATATGCAAGTCAATGATAGATTATGAAAAGCAATTGCTTTGTTTATTGAATTATATTATCATGTTATGTGAACACAATAAATAGCGGTATGTAAAATTTTACCTGGATAAACCATTTCTTCTTTTTCATGTGTTTTTTAATGAAGAAAATTAGCTGCAGTGCAGTGTTGGCAGAGTTACATTTTCTATCCGCGCTTCTCTCATCAAGGCCTCTACTTGCGACTATTAGCCTGTAGAACTCGGCTGGAGAGCCACTTACCAATACGAATGTTGAAAAGTATTCCTCGAGTGCATTGGCCACCTCTGGTGGGTCGGAGATAGTGTTCGTACGCGATATTCGTGTTCTTATTCGTTCAATTTTCAAGAGCAGCCATGACCAACAGTCTTCTTCTTCTTCTTATTGGCATTACATCCCCACACTGGGATCGAGCCGCCGCGCAGCTTAGTGTTCATTAAGCACTTCCACAGTTATTAACTGCGGGGTTTCTAACCCAAGTTACCATTTTTGCATTCGTATATCATGAGGCTAACACGATGATACTTTTATGCCCAAGGGAGTCGAGACAATTTCCAATCCGCCTAGACCGGCACCGGAAATTGAACCCAGACACCCTCAGCATGGTCTTGCTTTGTAGCCGCGCGTCTTACCGCACGGCTAAGGAGGGCCCCAAGTAAAACCAACATAGAATCTGTGGATCTTCACACCAGAAAAAAACCTTGGCAGCAGATCAACGCAGACTGTGGTGGACGATTATTACTATTTGATTGTTGTCGACGAATTCTGAAAGTGATCAGAAGTCATCTCTACTAAACACATTACAATGTCCGCAACAGTGACCATGCTCCGTGAGATCATTTCGAGAAATAAAATGGGAATCATGGTTATCGATACAGTACACATTTCACCAGTTAGGATCTCGGAGCTTTGTTCAATAACAGTGACATCTTACATTTGAGGACGGCGCCGTATCATCCATATTCAACAAATCCAGGACTTCGCGAAATCACATCAGGGGCAAAAGCACTCCGAGAAGTTATTGACACTTTTCTTCTGTGATACTGCTCCACTATTTGTTGTAGTGCACCTAAAAGAAAGTCAGCAGAACTGTTACTGGGCAAGAAATTGCGGACATCACTGGGCCTACTGAAACCAACTTCGTTCTGCAAGCCAGCCGAATCAAAGCCCATTTCAGCCGTAAGTATGGCACGAAAGCAAGAAATTATGATGCAGAAGATCTAGTTTGGACGGAAGTACACCGAAATATGGAGACCCGGTCGCGTACTACAATGGATTGGTCGAGTCATTTACAATATGTGGCTACCGGCGAAGTGGAACCTTAGGTCACACTGCAACACGATACGAAGCAGAACAACTAGCATCAACAGCGCAAAAGAAGTGTAGGGGGAGATCCCTTGGTACCGGACACCTAAGCCATTTAATGCATAATTCTTGAACTATGTGGGCTATGTTGATTGGCACACCGTACACACAGAATGTAATTGTAAATGATTCATACGAACCATACGAAGCATTTGAACATGTTTTTCGACTATGTTTTTTGATGATGAATAAGATTTTAATGTATGATCAAACTCCTGTTACTTTAGTAGTTATGTGTTGCCCTTTTAATGAGTTGTAGACGTTAAAACATGTTAGTAGAGATTGTTGGACTCTCCAGATTAGATGTTCACAGTCAACCTGTTTGTTTTATAAATTTTCTGTGGCTTTTTGATTTCTCAGTGCCAAGAATCAATTGAATCAGAAAAAACCCAAATTAATCCACCTAGCGGCGATGATGCCTTTCTCGTGCATATTAAAATGTACTCAAAAAATCACATAAGAAAGGTCAAAAAAGCACTTTAGGGGAATAGATCGCATATTTTCTATCATTTGGCATGTTTTTGCATTAATTACTATGCATTGCCACCAAAAAAAATTTGCGGTTTTGACATTTTTTTTCCAAGGACCAAGGGACCCTTGGGAAAAAACAATAATTTTTCAATAATTCCGAAATACAATGTCCGATCGGGCCAATTTTCAATAGCAAACAATGGGACCGCATTCCCCGTCGAATGCAACTTGTTGCGAGTAAATCGGGTAATGCTAAGTTCCAAAAAGTGTGTCTACAAAATTTGTACACATACACACACATACATACGCACATACAGACATCACCTCGATTCGTCGAACTGAGTCGATCGGTATATAACACTATGGGTCTCCGGGCCTTCTATCAAAAGTTGTTTTTTGGAGTAGTCCTATAGCCTTTCGGTACAACTTTGTTGTACGAGAAAGGCAAAAATTAACAATACAGCTGTAAAAAAGATTTTTTTATTTAAAAATAATTAATTTAATAAAAATGTTACTGTTCGGATCTGTGGGACAGCTGCTCTGATACCGAAATTGATTTCAGACATTTTTACTTAAGATATCTAACAAATCATGATCGTTGTTCAAAATATGAAATTTATTATCTCTGCATTACTATCAGAAAGGATCTTATCGAAAATTGTTGATTTCTAGAGCAACATATGATTAGGACCGAAAAACCAACTTGGCTGAACCGAGAAAAATGAGATTCAAGTTTTTACGGCTAATTTAATTTATTTATTAAAGTAGAAACTCATTTCATTACTAAAACCATGTCAATGCTATACGTAAATGGTTATATTATAACAGCAGATTAAGATTAATTGAAAACCCATTCGAAATCTACAAAATTTCAGCTAAAACAAAAACCGCGCCGTTTACTCGCTTTATCGGCAATACGTCTGGTTTTTAAGCCGTTTGCTCAAAGCTAGTTACACCATCGGATTTGTTAGCCAGAGCAATTCTGCTATGCGATATATCAAAAACCTAGTAAGAATATACATTTTAAAATAACTTGAAGCTAGTTTTCTAAATAAACAATATAAAGTGAACGGCCTAAAAACCGAAGCAAACATTAAGCATGGTAGTTAAGGGCGCCAACAAAGGACTTAAAAACCACTATGGTTCATGAGACGTTCACTCAAAATGGCAATAAATGTGTTTCTTAAGAGATATCAAGTACGGAGTTTTACCTAGGATGAAGAATCATTTACAAAGCAATCGTTTATCGAGATTTCAACAAAGTTAGCTTAAACAGTAGCATTTTAGAAATAATTCTTCAAACTTATATTTAAGAAAAAAAAAAGCTTTTAAAATGATGATCTGGAATGTGAAGGATTTAAAAAAAAGCTTCCTTTTGTACTGCATTTGCATAAGATGTTGGAGAAACTGAGAGATCTCCCCCTACTTAAATTTTGCTCAGTATTCAAAGCGATCTTTGGATTAATGCGGTCGCAGTCAACCTACAGTTACCGCCCTAGTAGTACCAGAATCATCCGAACAATTGCAGCCTGCTTCAGCAAGTAGCAGCATCCTCAACGAACCACAGTCAAGGAAAGTTCATCGCCGCGCACCGATTAAGCCACCAAGAGCAACTATTATGTTATTCTGTTATTATCAACGTATCCACGGGACTCGGCCAATCTTCGATGTCTTAACGCTAGACAACACGTCCACCTTTGGAGTTCAGTGTAGGACTTGTGCTGAAGCACCTTGGACTGGTAGGTCGCAATGCCCCGCACAACCTTCGGTAACATATTGCAATCTGCCAAATAGCATACGGATAAGACAAAATCTTGTGTAAATGTAAAATGTAATAATCTACTACATGTAGCTTTTGGCAAATCACACCAGTGATTGTTGATTGTTGCACTAACTCTTTCTAATTCATTGGTAGGTATCAAATGGAATTATATTTCATAAGAAATAAATTCAAGATTACATAGTTACTTAAATTATTAATTGTGCTAATTTACATCACTCTGTTTCAGAAAGAGTTAAGTGTAGGGGAACAAGGGGCAATATGGACACCCTAAGGTTTTATTCAATATTAGGTGATTTAAATTGAATATAATTCGGATTTCTAGCAGTTACATGATACTATTACTCGTTAACTACCAGTTCTGGTTTGAATCGTATTGAAAATAAGGCAAATTCAATCAAATAGGACGATTTTGTGATAGTTAATTTTCAATACACTCAGGAAGGTCGCGGGCAGTATGGACACCCTTATAAAAATGAAGAAAATTATCTTACTCGTGATTATATGCCATCGTAACCTATTTTATGAATCATCCAACAAAAATATTACCCAATTTGTTCATCTTCCTGTCATGTTTTTGTATGAGACACCTAAAATTGTGTTTGGATCATCAATATTCGAAAATCTATTTCCCTCTTCTTGAGCGAGGTCATATATGATCGTTTTCTATTTTAATTCCATGGTGAATAGAAGAATATTGATTACGTAAAGCAAAAATTTGCCACTTTCAGCTGGCCTCATACATGTATGCCGAACTTTTTGTATGAAGCATGATTTTTTTTTTATATGGATCCTCACACTTATTGCAAGACCCCTTCCCAATCGTCTCTCCTCAAATCATTGCATAATCTATGCATGCTCTTATCCACCCTACTGGCATCGCCAATCCTTCCAATGGGTTGTACCGATCAACTTGCCAACGAGATTGCCAAATCTATACAAAACACTTCCTTTTTTGTTGCACTTTCAGCGACTTCTATGGTATATATGTCATGTACTGGAACTTTTATAGCGATTTATAATTCCGCACCATGATAACACGAAAATAACACGATATGAAAGCCTAGTTCGATGAGTTTGAGGTTATATTTTTAATTTTTAAGGTGTCAGTTCTACCCCCATATAGAGTGTTTAGTTTGCCCCAACAGGTGAACATATTTAAAAACTGTTGAAATTTTTTTTTAAATCAAGGAATCTTGTCACAAATGCATGCCAGAGCACTGTAAATAACAGAATTTTGCTATGGGATGATCAATAATTGAGAAATCATCCTCTATGGTAAAGTAAAGCTTATTTTATGGGAGGTGAAACTTATACATAATTTTTAATCATTTGGAAGACATTTTAACTTTTTTGTCAAATTTATGCGCTAAGAAGATAAAACAATGACTTCTACGCTATAAATTAGTTGTTTATGAAAGGATTATAGAGTTCACTGCATTGAAAGTAGAAAAATGATTGAATTAACAAGAATATTGGGGGTGTCCAATCTGCCCCGGGTGTTCATAATGCCCCCTGGTCCCCTATCTACAGAGACGTTGTTTATAGATAGAGACCCGCGAGGAGTGAAGCCGAAACTATCAAACGAACCGTCAACCGCGGTACCAAACGAGCAAAGTAAACAAGCATTACCAATCGGTACTAAATGCGGAATAGGTATTGTAATCAACATTCTAGAAATTATGAAAAAGTTTTAAAAGTTAACAGTGGCGTTTCCCTAACCTCAATCTACCTGTGCAATGGCTTTAAATTTAAGGAATTGGTGTGCGGAATTTGCCTGCACAAATTGATAGTCAGAATCTGGAAAACTGAACAGCTACCGGAGGAGTGCAAGGAAGGGGTTATATGCCCCATTTACAAGAAAGGCGACAAGCTGGAGTGTGAGAACTTTCGTTTCGAGTGATCACCATCCTTAATGCCGCCTACAAAGTGATATCCCAGATCATCTTCCGTCGTCTGTCACTATTAGTGAATGAGTTCATGGGAAGTTATCAAGGCGGCTACGTTGACGGCCGCTCGACAACGGACCAGCTCTTTACTGTACGGCAAATCCTTCAAAAATGCCGTGAATACCAGGTCCCAACGCACCATCTGCTCATTGATTTCAAGGCAGTATACGACAGTATAGACCGCGTAGAGATATGGAAAATTATGGACGAGATCAGCTTTCCTGGGAAGCTTATCAAACTGATCAAAGCAACGGTGGAGGGTGTGCAAAACTGTGTGAAGATTTCGGGCGAACACTTCGTTCGAATCGCGCCGGGGACTAAGACAAGGTGATGGACTTTCGTGCCTGTTGTTCAACATTGCGCTAGAAGGTGTCATGCGGAGAGCCGGGTGTAACAGCCGAGGTACGATTTTCAACAGATCCAGTCAATTTATTTGTTTCGCGGATGACATGGACATTGTCGGCCGAACATTTGCAAAGGTGGCATAACTGTACACCCGCCTGAAACGTGAAGCAACAAATGTTTGACTGGTGATGAATGCGTCAAAGACAAAGTACATGCTTGTGGGCGGTACCGAGCGCGACAGGGCCCGCCTGGGAAGCAGTGTTACGATAGACGTCTCATTTGTGGAAGTCGGGCCTACTACGAGCTCCAAAAGAAACTGCGGTCAAAAAAGATTCGCCACCGCACCAAATGTGTCATGTACAAGACGTTAATAAGACCTTCACGGACATGAGACATGGACAATGCTCGAGAAGGACATGCAAGCACTCGAAGTATTCGAGAGACGGGTGCTTAGGACCAGCTCTACGGCGAACCCAGTATCCAGAAGGTAGCTAAAGCCGGAAGAGTACGATGGGCAGGTCATGTTGCAAGAATTCCGAACAGCAACCCTGCAAAGATGGTGTTCGCTTCCAATCCGGCAGATACAAGACACGAGCACAGCGAGCAAGGTGGGCAGACCAGGTGCAAAACGACTTGGCGAGCGTGGGGTGCATTCAAGGATGGAGAGATGCGGCCTCGAACCGTGTATTGTGGCGTCAAATTGTTGATTCAGTGTTTCCTGCTTAGATGTAAACTAAATAAATGAAACTAAATGAGTAGATGAAAGTTAACGTGTATGCTGCGTTATCTGGACAAGGGCAACTTCCCTGATAGATGAAAGCAGCAGGAACTGGCGCCACTGCCGAAATCAGGGATAAAAGTTAAGTACATATTCAGGCAAGGTTTGTAATAAATGCTGTGATTGAATACAAATTAATGCGTTAAATGTAAAAGAATGTCAATAATGGGACAGATTTCCATATTTTGAATACTTTCTACCTGTCTGATATAACAAGCGAAAAGTTAGGTGTTTTTATGAGTTTTTGGTGAATAAACACACTTCTGGTCTTTCGTCAGCTCGACTGACTGAACACCGTTGCTTGTTTCCATAAACATTTTCTAATATTGAGAACTGACCCTGAGGGTTAATTATTCACTACTCCAGAGAAGAATCGAAAACCGATCATTCCAATCTCAAGCAGAATATTGACGAACGTGCAAATGATGATATCATTTCTGCTCAAACAGAGCAGAACGACTTTTTTTGCCCACTACTGTTCGTTTATTGTTTGCTTAGACAAATCTGCGATATGCATTGGATCGGTGATCGCGCGTCTTGTTCGTCCAACGCAGGCGACTTCAGGCGTCCATCCGCTGCTGCACGCACGCTCGTACCACACATGTGTGCCCCTGGAGAAAACAGCTGAAACCGGATTGACGTTTCACCTAACTGGGAGATAACTACCTACCAGAGCCGTTGCTGCGGGGCTCATAATGTGCGTGGTTGCGAGGAGCGGCTTGCCGTCAATAAAGCGAATCCACTTCATTCATGAATGGATTCACATCACGCGCGCCCACGCCCAACAACAACGACGAATGCCGCCGCCGATGGACTGCGACCGACCGACGAAGACTACCACAGCGTGCAAAGTGGACACACAATGCAAACAATCATTATCATCGACGGATTGGAATCTGAAGGGAGGATTGATGATCATGATAGATCGTATTATATATTTTGTAAATCAAGAAGAAACTGATTATCAGTTTCGCATCATCTGCAAATGCCTTTTAATTTAAACACAACCTGGATACAATATTTGCAGCCCGTGGAACTATTATCTCGTGGTGATAAGATAACGCGGCTTATAGCTCCCTCCCCAGTCATGGGTTTTAACGGTGCTTTCTGTTCTACGTCATTCATCCTAATCAAGTTGCACTTCCTACCTTACACCATTTTTATTTCTCTTTTTTTCCTCTTCCAGGTCAGGAGGATTACGATCGCTTAAGGCCTCTGTCCTATCCGCAGACGGACGTTTTCCTGGTGTGTTTCTCCGTCGTAAGTCCCAGTTCGTTTGAGAACGTCAAAGAAAAGGTATTTCATCAACACAAATCCATTCCCGAAATAAACAACAATCAAAACAACGTCATTGTTTACCTATTCTAGTGGGTTCCGGAGATAACGCACCACTGCCAGAAGACGCCGTTCCTGCTGGTCGGGACGCAGATCGATTTGCGTGACGAGCAGAGCACACTGGAAAAGTTGGCCAAGAACAAACAGAAACCGATCACGCTGGAACAGGGCGAGAAGCTGGCCAAGGAACTGAAGGCGGTGAAGTACGTCGAGTGTTCGGCGCTAACGCAGGTTAGTATCGACGGCCATTAGGGGGTAACAGTTCAATTATAAGAAGCATATTTCTGATAGATTAGCTTAGCATAAGCTCGCTTTTTTATGGATCGTTATCTGGCAATGCAATGGATCAATTGGCCAATCATTCCGCTACAAAGCCATACTTTTAGTATCTCAAGCATTTACATGATTAATTCGGCGCAGGTGATATCCTCGCTGTCAATTAGAAGGGCGGACGAAATATTAGTAGTTAGGTATTGGTTTGTACCAAAGAAAACGAAAAAGATACATTTCCTTCCTATTTGTTTGGACAATGGCCCGTATGAATAAAAAGTAGTAATCCACACTTTACTACAAATTATGTAGTATTTACTACTTTTGTAGCAAAAAGGTATGAATAAAAGCACGTTTACTTTACTACAATTTTCGAACATACTACTTTTGTGGAACTTGTTTGACAGTTGGTATGAATAAAAGCAGTAAATACTACAAATTATTTGTAGTCTGCTCAGGAGCTTGCTACAAAGTTATTCCATCGCCTGGAATTAAATTTGCCTGAAGGTAAAAGGTGTATATGAATTGAAATGACTGCCGAAAATAAAATGATGCGATACGATTAGTGCTATTTATCAAAAGTTTATACGATTGGGTCGGTTTTTACTAGTTTTTTTTAAGCCGGTCGTTTTTATTCGACGAATTATTTTCGAAATTTTGGGACATACGCGGGTTTTTATACGGATTTTCTTGAAGTTTTTTACGCAATTGTTTAAAATGATCGGGAGATACAGTACGTCCCCCACGTAAAAACCGACTTAAGTGTATCGACCGAACCGACTTGAAAATGGACGTAAAACGTTTGACGAAACATTTCTTAACTGAAGCGAATCACGAGGAGAAGCGGCGAACGGCCAATGCGATCTATACATCCGCGTAACAAAGCAGCAGAATCCAAAAACCGCGGTCAAAATGACTTCAACTTTAATCGATCATTCGCGATTTTTACGTGCCCTTGACTATAATAAAAAAAACCGCGTAAAATAACTTCAAAAAAATCCGCGTGAAAACCCACAAAGATCCCCAAATCAAAATAGCTGCGTAAAAATGAATTACGTGAAAAAAAGCGTAAATGTTATACATATACCAGAGCAAGCTATAGCGTGTCAGGGAATTGTCGGAAAAGCCGACCGTTGGATTCAATTCCCAAACTCAGAGAATCAAAATTTCCCCCATGCTAGGCTTTTTTACTTAATTTGAATTTGAACTTTCAATAAATATGGTAGGGAACAACTGCAACATGAACAACAAAACATAAACAAATCAAATTTTGACAGATATAATTTGTAGCAAATACTACTCTTTTATTTTCGAAAGTAGTATTTACTACTATGTTCGAAAAAGTTTATTATTCATACCAAAGCAACTTTACTACATGTGGACCTTACTACAAAGTAGTAACTACATATTGTAGATTTTACTACTTTTTATTCATACGGGCCAATAGGCAGCGTCTTTACATCAAGGCCAGCTGTATTCTGCCGTATAAACAAACTGATTACTTAATTCTATGTACCTATCACACAGCCAGCGAGTGCGGTGTCTTGTCCGGAGTCGACGTCATGTTCCAGGTTCCCTGCTAAACATCACTTTCACTGGACTCTCTTTCGGCATATGCACTAAATGCCCAGCTCACTGTCATCTGCCTTATTTTACTGCCTGCCGATGGCTGCATTTTTCTCCACTTGGTACTCCTGATTCATGCATCTGCGCCATTCTGCGCATCTGCGCCACGTCGCCCTGTATTAGACGTATTTTACACTCAAACACTCCGAGAATTCGATAATCTTTTACCGTCTATATTCAATTGCCGGTATGCCTTTTCCACTGCTATGCAACCTATTCCAATGATGTCGATGTTAACCGTAAAACCAAGTAGCGTGTAAGACTTGTTGATAATGGTTCCGTTTCTTTGCACACCAGATCTTCGAATTTCACCTTCTAGAGCTACGTTGAATAGCAGGTTAGAGAGCGCATAGCCCTGCTCCAATTCATCTAACATCAATCGTCTCTAATAAATTAACAAACAAAACATCTAACGTTACGAACGAATCTGAAGCTCGATTTGTATCCATCCAGCGTCGCACAAATGATTCTAAAAAAAATCAGCCCCGGCCTGATGTCAATCGCTTCGCACAATTGTCGTAGTTTTGTTGCTTGCAACGGTTTTGCCTTTCTCGTACAACTAAGTTGTATCGAAAGGCTATCAATTCACTCCGAAACCGATTTTTTTATAGAAGCCTCTGAGACCCATAGTATTATATACCAATCGACTCAGCTCGACGAGCTGAGCACATGTCTGTCTGTCCGTGTGTATCTATGTGTGTATGTGTATGTGTATGTGTATGTGTGTGCACAAAAGCTATAAAAAAACATTAGACAACTTTTCGTACAGTAATCCTTAACCGATTTTCTCGCAACAACTTTCATTCGACAGGGGACAAAGCCTTGTTGATCACTATTAAATTTTTTAACGATCGGTCATTGCGTTTAAAAGTTATGAAGAAAATGGTACATCGGACCATATAAACCCCAAATAAGGTTGGTGTCTTAACTAAATGCGAGAAAGGCACCACCAACGCTAGGTGGATTAATCTGGGTTTTTTTTAGAAGATCAACTTGCATGTGCTCCGTTGGACAATACTGAAGGCGTACAATACCTTCTCGAACCATATCCTTGACGTAATTCTATTTCGTAACGATATGTTTGGCTTTCCTGTCCGAACCATATATAGCTCCTCCTAAAGCTGTCCGTAGAGGTATGGAGTTTTGATGTCGATCTGCTTGGCCTTCCTTTGACTCGCGGTGGTCAGTATTGTTCGGAATGTTATCTGCATGATCACGAGAGCAAAAACTGGGTATAATCGCTGCCAACTTGTCCATTCTGATCATTTTTGGATTTATACACCCATTTACATCCGATTAGTTTGCGGAGCGGAGGCAATTCTACTAATTCTCAAGTGCCGTTCTCTTGATGCTATTGCATGTTCGTCGCCCATTGCAGATTTCCACTCGGCAAACTGTGGACTAGAAACTGTTAGAATATCAGGTAGTGTGCGCCGCTTCGCTGTAGATCTAAGATGGTTAGGAAGCAGGTGCCAGTTGGTTGTAGTTACTCTTGGGTAGATTAAGAAATATTGTTATGGATCTATTGTATATACCTGTTGTTGAATAAAGAGAACTATAGCTGCTGGTAGAAGTTATCAGTCAGTAGCCTGCCGTGATGTGAGAGGGAACTCTAGTATCGTTATTCTTAGTGAGGGGGTTCCCTTGTCTGCCCAACAGGTTATGGGCCCAGGAACGATTCCCGACATCCATCTTAGGGGGATGTTATGGCCGTCGACTTTATCGCAGTGGTATCATGGATCGTCAGCATAAGTTGCATGGCGCACTGGGATCATGTATCAGCCGGACGGAATTCATCAGGAGGTTGTAACGTTCGGTAGGATGCTGGCTGGTCAGCAGGAGTCCAGGAGGAGCTACGGGCCGAAACAGGAGCTGGTCGGTAGAGCATCGAGAGTAGAGGTGTGCGCCGCCGCGCCACGCCGCCGCCGCCGGCAGTTTTTGGCACGCCGCCGCCGCCGAGATTTTTGCATCGGCGCGCCGCCATTTGAAATTTGCCACGCCGCTGATCTATAACTTTCCACGCCGATTGAAATTTTCAGTGGAAACTTTTAAGATTCATTGGATTTTCCGTATAATTTGCTGATAGGTCTCTACAACATTACGTTGAAACTTCAGAGAATTTTTCTTGAGGATACCAATTATTTCCATGAAAATTCCATACAATACCTTGTTAAAACTTCGAAGAGCTCTCCGTAAAAACTAAGCGTGTTGCGAAAAATGAAAAAATGAAAATCTAATTTAAATTAAATTTTTGAATAGAAAAGCGTTGTTCGGCACAAAGTCACATGACTGAAAGTTGTTAGGCCGAATCGTTTAACCGAAAATATTACTACCCGAGCAAAGCTTAAGAGCAAATCGATAACTTGTTTTAATGTTGTGTATTCATCGATTATGTTCACCTAATTTGATATCTTTTGGTCGTTTAACGGTTGAAATAACAAAACGTTTAGCAGAATTAGCTTACCGTGACATCAAATCAAAACTATTCTGCTGTCGATGAGAGGAAATCGAAAACTAAATTTGATATTGGTTTCCGATAGCAAAATAAGTACACAGTTTGATGTCATATCATTCAATTTAGTAATCTACAGCAACATGAGATCAAAATATATAATCAATCATGATGATTTATACATATTTGAAAACAAATTGTGAATCATTTTGTCAAAATCAAAATATTCTATATGCTCTCATTATGTTTTCAGACTTTGATAGGATATGTAGCCTACAGATATTTGGCCGAGAATCTGATTTGGTCGAACAGTTCCTTTGGCTAAAAAAATCGTGAGCTTGTCCTTCGGCTGAAATAGTCGTTTGGTAGAAAGGGCAATTTGATCAAAATGGACATTCGGTCAAAAGTGTCGTTCGGCTGAATTGGTCATTAAGGATATTTTCACGACAATAACTGGAGAATCTTTTGAATCTCGCCTCAAAAAATTGATGAACTTCCCAAGAAATTCTTCAAGTTTTTCCAGAATATTCATTTGAAAATTATTTTCAGATTATCCACGGGAACTACTTTCACGTTTCGAGAACTCTTTGTAATTACCAAGGGAAATTGTTTGGGATTTACATGAGAAGCTCTACAGAGTTTTTACGGGGAGTTGTTCCAAATTTCTACAGGAAAATATTCAGAATATTCACGGAAAGTTCCTATTGAGTCTCTGTTGAGTATTCTTCAAAATTCACACAGAAAATTTTGACTAGTGATGCTTTAACGTTGACTTCCCCAATCTAAATTAATCAAGCCGGTTAGTTTTTTATCCTTTATTAGAGTGATTTTTTTTCACAGGGAGAAGTTCATCATACGGCTAGTTTGGCATAGCCAACTTTAAAACATCGGAAAAATGCTCGGAGTTTTTGAAGATTGTTTCTGGTTTCTTCAGAAAATTCTTTCTACTTTCGATTAAAAATTCTTGGTAAGTCTAAGTTTCATTCCATTCCAATAAGACCGAAAGTGACAGACGGCCGAGCTGGTAATTTGGCAGAAAAAGCCGTTTGCCCTAACAGGTCGTCTGGCCGAAACCATCGTTGCCAATGCCATTTAGCAGAAAAAGTTTTTTGACAGAATGGGTCATTTGGCCAAACGGGGTCATACGGCCAAATTTCAATGACTGAACCTCGTACTGAACGGGTAATATGGTCAAAAATGGTCACTTGTTTGGCGGAATGGTCTTTTTGACAATTGACCATTGAACAAAATTTCGTGGCCTCTCTATTTTTAGGTCAATACTAGACTTTAGACCAAAAGACATCTAGCCAGGTACCATTTAGCGAAACGGAAACTGTTATCAGATAAAAATTGGTTTGACCGAAAATGTAGTTTGACCGGAAGCGATGTACAGCCAAAAGGAAAATTTTTACGGACTTGTAAAAAATTGTTTACCCTAACAAGTCATTTAGCTGAAAATGCCGTTCGGGTGAAAAAGTCGTTTGACCGAAAATACATCATTTGACCAAAAAGGCCATTTGGTAAAAAATGGCATTTGACAGAAAGAGTCATTTGGACCTTAAATGTCCTTTCTGCAACTTTCTTTGAAAAGTGTCGTTCGGCTGAATTGGTCATTTTGCCAAAGAAGACGTTTATCCGAATTGGTCATTTGACAGAAAATGCTGGTCGGCCAGAAAAGTTGTTTTGCAGAAAGGACATTTTCTGGCCAAATTACCATTCTTACCAAACACCATTTTCGGTCAAATGATCTATTTGGTAAAAGATTTTTTCGTCCAAATTACCAGTTCGGCTGAATGTCCATTTCGGCTATATGTCGTTTTCGGTAAAAATACATTTTTGGTCGGACCATTTTTGACCTGATAACAGTTTCGGATAAACGTTCAATTCTGCTTAATGGGGTTTGGTTAGATGGCTTTTGGCTTAAATGTTAGTATCGACTTAAAAGTAGAGAGGTTACGAAATTTCGTTTAACAGTCTTTTCAACGTAAATGTCATTAGGCCAAACGGATGGATATTATGGAGTAAATTACCCATTCAGTTATTGACATTTGGCCGTAAGACTTGTTGGCCTAAACGATATTTTCGGACAAGTGTCCTGTCAAACGACCATATCGGCCAATTGGAATTTTTGGGTTGATGACCTATTCGGCATAAAGACCTGTTAGGGAAACCGACTTTTTCGGCTAAATTACCAGTTCGGACATACGGCTTTCGGCCAATGGAATTTCCCAAGAATTTCTTACGGACAATACACTAGTCGTTCGATAACTGTAACATGACGCATTCTAGACGTCAAACAATTGTACACGTCGTCAAAATAGAAGTGCATCTGATTGTTCACCGCTATGCAGTGATCATCGATCATCTGGATTTCTCAGTCTATGGGCCCGATTTTTAATGCAACAAGTTTACCAGTCGTTAATTAATAACACTTACGGAGAATTTCTCCTGAACATTCCAGAGAATTTTTCTCGAAAACTCCTTAGAGTCTCCCGCGGAAATTCTTAAGAATTGACTGTTTTATCGTTGGCCATGTCAAACAAGCCGTCTTTATTATTCTAGACTGAGAAAGTCAACGGTAAAACACCCATTCAACCAGCCGCACTCTACTACAATTATCAATAATGTTCTGTACAAATTTGGAAGACCTTTTCATAAATATCCGAAGTTTTTCCTGTAGAAGTTAGGAACATTTTTTTTTTGTAAACATTATGAAGTTTCTCATGTAATTTTCTGCTGAAATTCCAAAAAATTTTATTTGGGAATTCAAAAAAGCTTCTCTTGGTAATTCCAAAGATTTCTCGAAACTTCAAACAATCCGAAAATATTTTCCAAATTTTGGTTTTCCTCCAGATTTTTCTGGAAAAGTTCATTAGATTTTTCATTCGAAAATTTAAAAAAATCTTATTTTATTAATGTCTTGAAAATATGCCGAAAAAATGCAAAAAATCTTAGAAAAACGTAATGAAAAAAATCGCCACGCCGATTCACGCCGCCGCCGCCGCCGCCGGGTAAAATGGCTTTCGGCGTGACGCCGAAAACGCCGCCGCCGCCGGCCAAAATTCTGACAAACGCCGCCGCCGACGAATATCGGACCGGCGCACACTCGAGAGGCGTCGTACAAGCATCGGAGTCGAGCCATTTGTACGGGCACATGTGCTAGAGAGGTTGCCGTACAAACTTCGGAGTGAGGGCCATTTGTACGAGGAATTGAATCAGGTATTTCGGCAGGGAGGTGCTCAGGATTGAAGGCTTCGTTTTAGGAGGAGCCAGGACAGTAGCGACGCGTGCACACTAAGGAGGAGTGTTGGAATATCAGGTAGTGTGCGCCGCCTCGCTGTAGATCTAAGATGGTTAGGAAGTAGGCGCCAGTTGGTTGTAGTTACTCTTGGGTAGATTAGAGAATATTGTTATCCATTGTATATACCTGTTGTTGAATAAAGAGAACTGCAGCTGCTGGCCGAAGTTATCAGTCAGTAGCCTGCCGTGGTGTAGAGAGGGAACTCTAGTACTGTTTTGTTCTTCGTGAGGGGGTTCCCTTGCTTCTGCCAACAGAAACAGCTTCACCAAACGTTTACGGTTCTATTGCATTGTGCTGCACAGAAGGAACTAATTCTTTATATCTTACCGGTGGAACTCCGGAAGTTGCTCTCTGCGAACGCCGAACTGACGTTGGTATCAATTCTTCTGCCACTGGATTTCTTTGGTCATCATATTTCCAGTTATCGTTTGCACTGTCATCATTATCACGAAATCCTTGCATCCCAACAACGTCGTCGTCTTCCCAGCCATACAATTCATCCTAAGATTCATTTGATTCCGTTATATTTGAAACTACTCCCGCTTAGGAACTCCGTCGAGTTTTAAGTCCACTTCTGTACTCTCGTTTACCGCTTTTTTACGATAATTGTCATCCTTATCCTTTGATTCGTTTTCCGACTAAAAGAACCGAACGTCTCGGCTTATCTGGATCTGGTCAGTCGCAAGAGTCATTTTGGTGGCTTTTATATCTAATTTCTTGCGCTTAACTGCTGGCAGACATATGTATATGCATTACAACCAAATAAATGGAGGTGATTCAGATCGAGTTTTTTTTTCAAACCAGATCTCGAATGGTGGACATACAATTGCTGCTGATGGCAAGCGATTGTGCAGTTAATATGCAGTATTGATCGCTTCAGCCCAAATCGTAAGAAAGAATGATTTTTATTCAGTTAGGGTAAAAGACCCAATAGTGGACACCACTATTTTTTGGTTCACACCAAGCCTATACTTCATTTCACTTACCTCAAGGGTGCACATGGAAGATTATTAATTATATTTGATCCGAAAGGGGTCTTGATTGCAGCAGCATCCATCATTGTTACCTAAAATGGTACCTCCAATTATTGGTGCAGTGTTCCAATAGTTGCGGTATTTTTTAATTCATGTTACTATAGTTGCGAATCCCATTGTTTTCATATGGGACTCGCAACTATAGGAACACTACCGCAACTATTGGTGCAAAGCAGAGAAAAGGAAAAGGTATTTTAGTGATATTGGACCAATTTTGATGCAATTCTCAACCTGTTTTCCTGTATTTCGTGTAATGACAGGTCAACAAATTGATAGACTATATGGGATGCTGCGTTAAATGCGTAGATTGTGTAAAAACAACACTACCGCAACTATACATAGGTACACCCACGACTATCGGAACTTTTACCCTATTATTCTAGCAGAATAGTAGCGTCAAAATAGAAACTGTTGCCAGATTGGCATTGGCATTTAGAAAAAAAAAAAAGCGTCGCCTGCTTCCATCTTGTCTTCCATCTACAGCGAAGCGTTGCACACTACCCGATATTCCAACAAATCCGGGCTCAAACTTTAACTCAGTTCAATTTCGCCAGTGCTCAGAATGGTGTAAGTAATGGCTTTACTCCAGACCTTCTTGTTTATGGTTACAATCCGATTCCTAATTGTAGTTCCCCCGACTTGGCGTTTTTCGTATAAATCATCAGTTATGAAGAGTCTGAGTTATGAGTCGAGTCAGTCAGATATCATATAATTTTTCAGAGCTGCTGCTGTCCCTTTGGTGTGTCTTGTCTGCCTGGGATGGTAGACCTCGCTAATTTTCAACATTGGCAACGAACAGCAATTGATGTTACAATGTCAAGCTCAGGCAACGGTGACGCCTCCTCTAAACGCGATGGTAGGGACGGAAACTGGAGAGCCGATCTTTTAGAGCCAGAGTGACGTGGAAGATGTTTCGCTCTGCGTTCGATCATTCGGTCCGTTGCTCACGACGCGATGGATCTGCATAACGCGTTTTTAATGACCCTAGAGAGAGAAAATCGCTGTTGAGCAGTGATATGGGCCGATATGGTTATTATCTCCATACATACTTCGTTTTGTTCAGTTGTTCGTTCAGTGAGATAACACGTTCGCAAGTTCGAGAGAAAATCAATCAGATTTGCCTCGATTGCTTGAAGTTCGACGTTAACTTCATGTTTTCCTGTCCTCTACTGCGCGATCGTGGTTTTCTTCCGTCTTTCTTCTCTTCAGTTGAAAGGTGTAGGTATATTGGCTTCCCTGCCACGAGCGTCTCGTTGATGCGCACGAACATATGAGAATCATGCAGTTCCTCGAACACGTTACGAAATTTCCACTTGAAAAACAAAGACTTGGATTTGGGCTTAGCGTTTGGGTTTGACAGCCACTATTCCACCCACGAACCGTAATTTCTTCGCTGCCGGATCCAATATTGCCACTTATATTGGAACTTGGCAACGTTTTCTCCGGTTACGGCTCACGTTAATCCGATCGACTCGGGATCGCGCGTTCCGACTGACATATGTAAAACAGGCATCACCTGGACATATAGCTTCTCCCACACATCAGTGAGCTGCAGCTGCCATACAGCGATTTTGAGGGACAGGCTACTGTTCGGGCTGGGCGAATCGCACGCACGCAGTACGCAATTGGAATCGCCAGTGACGATGACACGCAGTTCGATAAGTCGGCTGCCCATACTCTTCTCCACGTGAGTGACCTCGATGTGCTCCTTCACCGCAACACATTGGTCCACATTTGCGAAAACGACAAAGCTAGGCAAGGAAAGCTGCTCGTTTGCGATTTTCTGCAGACACAAAATTTCGAGGCTTTGGCTGCTAATAAAGGTTCAGAGTGCGTTGAGTTTTATATGGTTCGTTATGGTTCCGATGTTAATGGATGCGACGTGACGTGATGAGCCATTTATGGAAGAAAATCGTCATCGTCGTCACATCACTAATGCTGTCCAATGAGCAGCTTGAAGTAGCTCGAAGTTATTCCCATCCTGCTCATGTCCCCTTGTTAACAAAAAAGAACGAGCAGGAATCGTCCGTACCGTTGCCTTCGATTCGGCTTAGCGATTCGCGAATACGAAGTAGGGTGACCATATGGTATCCTAAAGGAGGACATGTCCTCCTTTTTCGATAAAAATCGGATGTCCTCCTTTTGAGCTGAAATGTCCTCCTTTTTGTACATTTTGAGGGAACAATTGACAATGCTAGACATTAATTCCGGTTGTAAATATACATTTGCGTTTAATTCGTTTCCAACTTGGAACCCTTTCCATCTAGTTTTCGATTAAAATCAAACATTAGTGAAGTGTATTAGAAGATGTCAAATAATGATTTGATATAAGAGTTTGATAATTTCACGAAATTGTGAATAATGGGCTAAGAATAAAATGATTCAAATGCTTCTCAAGCTGTGCTGCGAGAAAGCATACATTGGTTGTTTGAATCTTATTTCGATCGTAGCACATGGTACGTGTCCTAAAAATAAATCTAAAGAAATCTAAAAATGGTCACCTGTCATGAGTCGAGTTTTGTACTATTCCATTTAATTCAACCGCAACGTGGTCCCATAACAGGTAAAGACATTCCACTAAAAGAGCTTGATAAAATGTCTTGGAGGAAACATGGGACTCAAACTTATGCCCCATTTCAAAGACGGGTGCAAACATATATTCCCTAGTCAACGATGATCTCTAATCAAACATTCCTAATTCCTAAAGTTCCTAATTTACAGTAAATGAAACATTAATCTTTCTTGAATTCATCAGAAAATAATACCTCGCAAAGCTTCAAAATCGTCATGAAAATCTCCGTAGTTGTATCCAGCCTGAAAACATTTTTGAATTTCTATGAACAACTATTGAAAGCATCGTGGTCATGGTGCACGCCGTCTAGATGCATTCGCATGCCATGAACTTGTTGGTATTCAAGGAATAATCTCCGCTGGTGTATTTTGGGTGTATTAAGTAATATACAATCAGTTGTCTATTGCTCAGCGTTGCGATGTATGCGATGGTTAAGTCATTCGAAAACTAATATTATTCCAGATTTTCTTGCTAAAATTCTGTGCATTGCTGCCAGCATATTGATACACCAAACATTTGTGTACCATTATTCAGATAGAGTGAAGCTTGTTTTATAGAATCTCACTATAAAGATGGTGAGTTCGTTCTTTCTTTTTTTTTTTATTTTAATAAATTTGTATGTCGTATTTGACTTGACGCCCCGAAAAATCAGTTAATTTAATATCAAATACAGGGAATTTTCGAGTTGGTAATTTCTTTCATATGTCCTCCTTTTTCAATAAAATGTCCTCCTTTTTGGCACGATTTGAAGGAATTGTCCTCCTTTGGAAAATTTTCATATGATCACCCTAATACCACAGACAAACAGACATAACACATTGAACATTTACTCATCAAATTCATCGTCGTTCAAACACTAACGACATCTGTTGATTTCAGTTAGTTGGGCAAATCACGAACCAGATGGCGGTAGTGAGCAAACGTCAAACTCGAGCAAAAACGATGCGCGCGCCACGAGTGATCGATTGGCCAATTAATGATTATTTGAATTGACCAGTAAATCAGTGAACGATGGAAATTTGTCGAGTGTTATGTCTGTTTGTCTGTGCTAATACGAAGGTAATGCCTCTACTCACTCTTATGGCAAAATCTCATTGCTATCTGTCAGACTGTGCGTGAAACATGGCCGCCAATCACTCCTTCTTGTCCCTCCACAGTAAAATCCCATAAGGAACTGTCAGAATGTGCGTGAAGAATTTACCTTCGTAGTCGCGAATCGCATCGCATTTTCTGGCTTTTTTTAAACATCAACCAAGACCACTTCACTGCCGTAATCTGAAAAAGTGACGTATGCATGGCGTAAAATATAAAACATACATGTTTTATATTTTTCTGTTAAAAAGTACAATGAGTACTACTCGTTACGGCAGTTCAGCGGTCTGTGGTAGGAATGGGCAAACATCGATTCGGCAGTATCGATATTTTTCCGAAAAACGCCCATTCCTAGTCTGTGATTGTGTGCGCAACGAGGACGATAAGGTGCACGCATTTTGTGTTTGCAACGGGCTGGTGGACACCGTTCATGTAGGAGTGGTTTAGGTAATTTGAACACCCCGAAAGCTGCTGCTGTTTATCAAGTTGCTATCAAGAAATACACGTAAAAAAATTTAATGTTGTTTATTATTAATATTTCTAATACTTTTTTGCCAAAGCAGGCGCTCAATGACATGTATAAGAAAAAACTTATACATCGTCCACGGCAGCTGTCGTAATCGTCGTATGCGAATCTGACGAAACGTTTCTCGATGCTTTCTATGCGTGGTGCATGAATCGCATGGTAAGGAGCCCATATTTGAACTCCGTTCTCAAGATTGCTTCGGATCAATGAGCAGTATAGTGTTTTCAAAGCATAAACATCATCGAATTGTGCAGAGTTGCGGCGCAGGAAGCCAAGCATAGTGTTGGCTTTAGAGATTGTCTTTGAGATGTGCTCATTGAACCGAAGCTTACTGTCCAAGGTAAGACCAAGATCCTTTATGGAGTTAACTCTCATAAGCGGTAACTGGTCCATCGAATATTCGAATCTGATTGGTGAGTGAACACGGGAAAAAGTAATGATTCTGCATTTGGTGGCGTTGGCTTGCATTCCGTTTATCTGACACCACGATGATAAGCGCACAATGTCGGCTTGAAGTGCACAGCAATCAGCGAAGCTGCACAGTTCTTTATAAACGAGGGTGGAATCTGATCTGGACCAGGTCCTTTCGAAACGTCAACTGCATTAAGAGCGTTAAAAACCGTGTCAAAACTGAGGTTTAGCTGCGGTAGATGGATGTTGAAGCTTCGTAACTCATCTAAATATTGTTGTGGCGGTGAATGGTAATCTGACTCAAACACACTGCGAAAGAACTCAGCAAAGAGATTTGCAGAAGTGTTATCGGCGGAAGAATTATGATTACCATAGAAGACGTTATTCGGAATGCCAGCTGACCTTTTGCGAGTATTCACAAAAAACCAGAACAATGAAGAGCTCTTTTTGAGGTTCCGTTGCATTTGTTCAATGTACTCACGGAAACGAACTTCATGCACGCTGTTACACTCAGCTTCCGCAAGTTGAACAGCATACTTATTCTCAGTTGTCCTGGAACGAAAATAACGTTTACGGGCCTTGCGTAGACGGTTCCGTAGTTTGCGCAGCTGCGGGTTCCACCATGGTTGTTGGCATCTTGTAGACATTCTTCGGGTTTTCAGCGGGACATTGTCACGAATTACTTGGTAAAAATTGTCATAAAAAAACAGTCACAACATCATCCACCGTTTCGAGGTTTGATAAACACGTTCAGTCCAATGCAGTTAATCTAGCGTTGATTACATCAAAGTCACATCGTGCGAAGTTATATTCGTTCCGTGCAGCTGCATTCGACTGCGGGAGTTGCAAATCTTCAGAGGAACATTCGAGCGTCAAAACAAATGGCTTGTGGTAAGGATCGACTTTCAAAATGGCAGCAGGTGATCCAAACAGTTCAATTCGATCAGAATCACTGACGAAAACTAAATCGGGAAGCCTACCATTCGCATTAACCAAGTCATTGATTTGCTGCAGTCCTGTGGCTAGTAAAGACTCAACTACTGCAAGTTCTTGTTCCGACGAGGCGTTGAGAGGTAGAAACCCATGTACTGAAGTCACACGATCAAAAATACGAGCGAAGAAAAATCGTGTAAAAAAATCCTGTGTATTTACAAGTCTTACATGTACAAAGACGATGATTTAGCTCAATGCTACATGTAGGCACCATTTCAAGAAAAAACTGGATCCTGTTGATCCGTTCTGTACTATATCAAATACAAATATGCTTAGAGTACAGAGCCTTTTATCTAAATTTTGACTTCCGGATGGTTTTATGAACATTGCGCTATTCCTAAATAAACAAAAAGGCAAAACAATTTTTTTTGCTCGGATTTTTTTTTGCTTCGATAGTACGTACACTAAAATTACGCAGGTGTACGTACTATCGAGGTATGCCTGTATTCGGTATAGACAAGTGCAATGTTTCACAAAGTTGTACCGTGATGTGCCCTAATTTCGCGCGCGCCCTAACTTCGCGCATTATAAAATCATTTATTTTTTTCAATTTTTAGGTACCAGTCAAAATTGAAAAATCTGGAGGATTACAAAATATCATTGTTGTTGAATGTTTTTCACGAAAAAATTTGAACAACAAACTTGGTTTAGTACACCAAATAAAAATATTTCAATTTGACCCAAGTAAACAAATGATTTTACTGTACAAAACTGACTGAAGATGTCCTATGTAAGAGATAGCGGAATTTAAGACTTTCTTTCATGACGTCTCGAAAATTTGAACATTTTTTTATACACCAGCTAAACATTGCTCATACAATGCCTTTTTTCTTAAAATATGGTTTATATTTCAGAAGCAAACGATATTTTAGGAATTATGACTTGTGTCAACTAAAGTGCATGAAGTAAAATCTAAGCAAAGCTCCAGGGTCGAAATATAGGCACATACCATTTCGACTAAAGAATGGGTCACTGACGGCTGTCTGATAACGTTATCTGCATATTTTGAACAATGGATGCATGCTTCTATTGGTTAATTGATTATATTCCATCAAACCAATAACGATATTCAATTCCAAACATCAGCGAAGTTAGGAACACTTTTGCGCGAAATTAGGAACTATCCTATTTTCTTGCGCGAAATAAGGAGCATACAACGGTGTCGGATTCATACTCCAATTTTTTTTAAATGCCAGCAAATTTTTCAAGTAACATTTTTTTGAGAACCTAGAATCCACCTACTACGTGATGCAGTAGCAAATGTTCCCAAATGGCCACTACATGTTTTTTAATGAACGTTTAAAATTTGTCAGATCTTAAGTGCGCGAAATTAGGGTACTTCACGGTAGAATAATTAATTTTGAGCAACTTTGCTGAAGAAACTACACTCAAAATAATTTTCTCTTAAGAGTTACATGAAAACATATGCGGATATTTTCCATCTAGTTTCGTTTGTAGAAGTTAAATGATTTGTTAGTGATGGTACTCACTGCTCTCAATTCACTAAAAAATGTAATTAAATTTAAGTTAATTGAAATATCAACGAACACATAGATTTTAAGTGAATTGATATAGTTTGCGCAATATCCGTGTGAGTGATAATAATTCCCGTCTACTAGAGGTGGACGGGAGCAAAAATAGAGTAATGAAATATTCATTTCATTCTCAAAGACTTATTTTTGTAAATTGCTCTCATGGTGTTTCTGCATAATTTTTCATTAGCGATTGATGCAAAACATACACTTCGGTCTGAGTACCCCACTCATATATTTTCCATACATTCGTGACAGGTAGTATTCACTAGAAAAGAATATAGATATTGTTTTCTACATTTTCATTTAAATTTCTCTACATTTCTTTTTGGTATGCATATGACATGTGAGTAAGTTTTATCAGACACAAGTAAGATCGTCATAATTGTGGATTTTTAAAGCCTACCTGATTTTTATAGTGGAAACTAAGTGACAATTATTTTGAGTGTATATTTCTATCATTTAGGGTTCACAAGTTAGGAGTTTTTTTTAACATAAATACATTAGGGCGGTCCCTAAAAATTGGTATTCTTCTCATTACTTTTTATACAATCATTTTTAGCTAGAACTTTGTTCCAAGCACTTTTAGAACTTTCGGCGCATAGATCTATCTCTTTTAACTTAGTTTTTTGACATTTTTTATGAAGAAAACCTTTTATTCAAATGATAATATTTCAAAATGGAGCAAATAGATTTTCGATCTATTCAAAACCTCGCACTTTTCTTTGTTTATGGATGATAAACTAAGAGAGCGTTTTTTGTTTAAAGCGTTTTATTTGTCATTGGAAAAAAAAATTACTTTTCATCGAAAAACGGCTATTACTTTTTGAATAAAAGTGATAAGTCTACGGGTCTTCAACAGAAACCTGTTCCAATGAAAGTTCTAAAAATACTCAAGCAAAGTATTTCGGATACCAGATCAATTTTGAAAAGTAAGCAAACCTCATCATACAGCAAATCCAAACTCATGAATTTAAATGTTTTGGCATTCTATGGTAGTTTTGTGCTTGCTGGACTATATTCAGACTGTTTCGAATCGGTTGATGGGCTTACCGGGTACAAGCTCAAAGGTCAATTTCGGTAAATAAGCAAGCCACATCATGGTGCCTCCAGTTAGCATTGCGAACAAAGGCGGATTCAAATATGACCCAAAAAGTATGAAACTACCAGAGAACGTCAACACTTTCGAATTAATGATGTTTTATACACGCTAACCTGGATCTACCCAGAATCATGTCAAAGTGACCCAGATTCGGCAAAACCGTGGTTACTCTAATTTGGGTTCGGGCACCTAAACTCAAATCTGGGTAACCGAACAAGCGAAAAAATCTGGGTAACCGGTACCCAGCTATTTCCGCTTCAGAAAATTATTATTGTGTAAAAAATGTTAAAGAAAACAATTTTCCCAAACGCATATCACTTGCCGGCTGTGCCGACAATGCCCCGCCGCCATTAATTTGACCATGCTAACCCTTTTCTTGCTGCATTCAGCAAAATCTCCTAGCATTTACTCCGGCATACGACGTCGACGCCATGTTGTTATATCCGAAAATGTTTAAGTCCCCGGTTACCCATATTTCGGGTTCGTCGACTCAGATCCATTTTGTTGACATACCCAGATTTTGACAACTGCTAACATTGAAAAAATCCGGGTACAAACGACCCGGCCACTGGGTTATTTCAAGTTAGCGTGTAGGGGCCATATTTTTTGTAAATTTCTTCCCGAAGACACTGATCCAAAAAAACGCCCTAAGGTGGTAATGAAAAAAGTGCACGATTTTCGCCAAAAACGCATCACTATGAAACAACACTACTGCTGGGGGTGGTTATCCGACATTCTCTCAACATGTCCCGCTCTTTGTACTCTTCTATTTTAAGTGAATTGCTGAATACCATTTCTTCCTGTGGGGTACATTATCTTCAGCAACCAGATACTCGATCTGGTTCTGTATACTTTAGTAAACCTAAAGATTTTTTAGCACAGCACCTTGCAATTCAAAAGATCCAAGTATATAGGTACCTACATGTTTGCCATCTATTTTTAGATTAGTCTATAATTGATTAATTTCAAATTTAACTAACATTTTTTTTATTGTTTACCCTTTGCTTACCCATTTGCAGAAAGGGCTCAAGAACGTCTTCGACGAGGCGATCCTCGCCGCATTGGAACCCCCAGAGCCAGCCAAAAAGCGGAAGTGCAAATTCCTGTAAGCCGCTAGAATTGTGTATTTTTGTTTGCCACCGCCACCATAACCACATGTAGGACCTTCCTTTAGACACGTGTACACAAACAGATCCATGCCAACACATAAACTTATTTGTTTTTATTTCTTTGGTTTTTGTGTTTTGGTAAGACTTGAGAAACAAATAACGTAAGAAACACATTATAATGACAAACACACCACACAAACACACACACATGTTGGTTAAACTATTATTACTATGATAAGGAAGGATAAGAGCAACAAAAAAAGTAGCGGATGGAGTAAAAAATAACAAAACTGGTTAGAATAGATGGGAAAACAATTGTATTGAAAAACAAAACAGCATATTTCCTACATTTGCATATATCTTATAATAGCAACTAACAAAAGAAAATAGTTTGTTTGAGATGGCAGAAAAAAGAAGATAAAATGTGGAAGTCAGAAAGACAAAAGTAAATCAAGTTTGCACTGATGGAACGTTAAGAAAAACTGCAAAAAAAGCAAACACTATTATACAACAAGAAGAAAAAAACAATTATGAAAATTAAAAATTTATACAGCTTTTTTACAAGAATTATGAACAAATCAAATATATACCATTCACGAAGACAAAAATAACAACACAAAATAACTAAACAGTTGAAGGTTTTGAAAACCTATGAACCTAAAACATTTTTCCACGAATTTTCCCTGCGTGGAGTTTTACATTGCATGCGAGTCAAAATCACCTGCTAATAGTACTGCGCGTATGCAGTCGATTCAGTTCCTTCGGCATACATTTCTGGAAATGTTTTTTTTTTACTTCGCATTTTTATCACACTACAGTAAAATTTCTTACACAGTTTGTCAGTTTCTATAAGCAGTTTTCGTGCAGCGAAAACAAAACAAATCTAAGATTAAAATTTGAGTATGCTTTCGCCATACGGTTATTTATATTGGCTGATGTATTTTTTCACAGAAAATTCCGGTGCGTAAGATGGCGTGACGCAAAAATATAGAATTTTTAGTATTCAAAAGTTTAAGCCAAGACAAGCGAGAAACAATGTGTTAAAACAATCCCGTATTTCCTTATTTCCGCGTTTGAAAGTCCTCATGATATTTGAGATGTTTTCATTTCGTTAGTTAACTGCATTTTTCCATACTGTATCGACCGTAAGCGACCATTAGTATTCCTTTTGTTTGTTCGTTCATTTTGCTAGTTATATTGATATACACTTTATACACACGATTTCAACTGGAAGAGAAAAAGTTGTCTGCCTCACAATTATGAAGTTAAATTTTCCACCACGGCTTTCTTATGGAATTGCCCTTGAGGTGGTTCGGAAGATCGCTTTGCATTAAACCCTAGTAAGAAAGAAGCGAAGAAAGAAGAAACGAGTTAATAGGAAGAGATTTATATTTAATAAACTACAATTAATAATGACTTTGAAAAAGAAGACAACATTTTTATACGGCTAAATGTTTTCTTTTTCCTATAAAATAAAAAAAATCAAATAATCGAAGTACATCTTTCTTTAACAAACACACAAATGCTAAATTAAAGGAAGACGGAGCTGAGGATAAAAAATAACACAAACAAAACAGCGAACCTATTTTGGTTTTCTTAGTTTCCTTATAAGAGCATCAGGCGGAGGATGGAAATGAAAATTGAAATGATGGCAACACAGAAATCTATAATAGAGGGAACGAAAAGAATGAACTAGAAGAAGTGTATTGAAAGGAAGTGCGGGATCGCGAAGACAGAGCGAGAAAAAAAGGTAATTCTAATATATATTTCGTATATATTTTATTTTAAAAATAAATAAAAATCATTAACTTCATGCCAAAAGCAACTTAGCACATGTTTTTGTAAAAAAAAAGAAACATCCATTATAGACAGCCCCATATATAAAAAACCCTAATTAATCCACCTGGTGTTTAGCGTGTTTTGCGCATAAAAAATAGTGTTCTGGCCATAATTTCTGATCCCAATTTTTTAAACAATGGCCCCGTCGAATGAAACCTGTTACGAAACACAAGGTGGGATGGTCGGTATGCCCTGTGGGCATATACGAGCAACCCGAAGTTTGCTTCAAGTGCCTGGAACCGGGGCACAAGCAATGGGACTGCAAAGGCCCTGACAGAAGCAAGCTCTGCCGACGCTGCGGATTGGAGGGACATAAGGCACAATGCTGCACGAACCCTCCCAATTGTTTGATTTGTTCCAGCAAAGCTGCGAACAGCAAGCACCCCATGGGGGGTTCGAAGTGCCCGGCGTTTAAGCGTGCTGCAAAATCACAGTGCAGGTAAGATGGACACATAGGTTGATACCGGAGATAGGCACGTGGGTCAAGAGACTCTTATCTCCCTTCGCTCGGGTATAGTCAGACATTGTATTTTATTTAACTAAAAATCCTATAACAAATATTTTTAATTTCGTGATATACTAATAATACTATTAATTATAATAAAAATGAATACAAATTTAGCATAAATATGCAGCTAGTAAATAAGCAGGTGGAAGTGGTTAGTGAACTTAATTCGATGTTGATGCCTGATTTATCCTTTAGTATGGCGTGGGGCCCTCCTTAGCCGTGCAGTAAGACGCGCGGCTACAAAGCAAGACCATGCTGAGGGTTGTTGGGTTCGATTCCCGGCGCCGGCCTAGCCAATATTCGGGTTGGAAATTGTTTCGACTTCCCCGGGCATAAAAGTATCATCGTGTTATAGCCTCATGATATACGAATGCAAAAATGGTAACTTGGCTCGCAGTTAATAACTGTGGAAGTGCTTAATGAACACTAAGCTGCGAGGCGGCTCTGTCCCAGTGTGGGGATGTAATGCCAATAAGAAGAATAAGATGGCGTGGTATCAATCGGATTATGAAAATCCGCAACGCGCGATGATAGCAGACAGAGGAGATAAAAGATTTCAATGTTCCCTTTCTTTAGGTGTTTTGTGTGGGGATAATTCCCAGATTAAAAATAGTTATTTGATAATTAACGAAGTTTTTTAATGAAACTGATTGTAGAGAAACAAATGTTATTAGTTTTCAATTGACTGGTATTATGATAGTGGTAAATTATCACGTTTATAGCTTGCATGTGAAGAATATTGGCGCCAAACGACGTGAATTGGCCATGACAGGGTCTCGACTACCTGGAAAAACCTGGAATGTCAGGGAAAGTCAGGAAATTTTGATTGAGGTCAGGAATACTCAACATTGAAAATTTGTAGTGATTTTTTTTAAAATTCGAGCTGTATACTAAACTAAAGACACTTATGACAATGAAACTCTGAACCAATTTTAATCCATTAAAAAAGGACCAATAAAAGAACTGAAACGTCGAATCAGAATTAATATAGCGTTTTAGCTGGTCATGAGACTGCATAGCCGATGAACAATACTTCCAGGCAGTTATAGTCGACAACCCCCTCCACTATCAAGCCACAGATAAAATCAAGCAATAATGCTGTGTGGCTCTTGGCAGTATCTAGACTAAAAATCTACTCCGGCCCCTTTCATGTTCCCCATCATGCTAATCAAGTTTGTTTTCATTAATCTCTGAACAATAACAGAGGTTCCAAAGCCACGTTGTTCAAATGGTCACTATTGAGACCTTATTCAAATAGTTTTTTTAGTCCTAACCTCATTAATATTTTAGATTATTTAGTTTGAGTGGTTTTGTGTCGGAGTAATTTTGTTTTTTTTTTGCTGTTTCCTTATTAGTAGTGTTTGAGTAATGTTCCCATCAAACAAAAGAAGCTCTGAAAGTTCGTTCAAATACTTAACCCTCTCTTTCCCACGACTTTTTTCAAAGATTTCAATAGGAAGGAATCGCCTATGAAAAAAATGCTAGGAACAAAAGTTGTTTGGCATAGCTAAAATTAGTGGAAAACGAAAAAAAAAAAACAGTTTTTAATTGTAAATCAATAGTTACTTGATTGTTTTCAATAGTTTCACTATTTTTACACAAAATTGATTATATTTGTAGCCTAATGAAACCATAAAGTTGTGTCAAATACTGCTTTTTGTTGTTGAGATAATTCGATGAATGTTGGAAGGTGCAAAATTTGATAGAGCTCTACACTGCCGTCGGACGCATAAATGTCACATGTTACAAACGAGAAAAATGAGAAAAACGCATTTGAAGTTTCAAAATGCATTCATGCTATTTCGCTTTTTGCCTTTCTCGTACAACTAAGTTGTACCGAAAGGCTATCATTTCACTCCGAAAACGAACTTTTTATAGAAGCTTCTGAGACCCATAGTATTATATACCAATCGACTCAGCTCGACGAGTTGAGCACATGTCTGTCTGTCCGTGTGTATGTATGTGTGTATGTGTGTGTGTATGTGTGTGTGTATGTGTGTGCACAAAAGCTATAAAAAACATTAGACAACTTTTCATACAGTAATCCTTAACCGATTTTCTCGCAACAAGTTTCATTCGACAGGGGACAAAACCTTGTTGATCACTATTGAATTTTATAACGATCGGTCATTGCGTTTAAAAGTTATGAAGAAAATGGTACATCGGACCATATAAACCCCATATAAGGTTGGTGTCTTAACTAAATGCGAGAAAGGCACCACCAACGCTAGGTGGATTAATCTGGGTTTTTATTGACTCTAACGCAATAAACTATAGAAGAATATTCATATTCGTTGGGCCGGACTCAAACATTGCCAAAAACAACTATTTTTTCCACGTTTTTTTTCAATCAAAACCCGAATATGACACTCATGCCGCGAAATTCACTGGCCAGGCGAAAAATGTACGCATATTTGTCACATCATGAACTGAGAGATAGTTATTGTTAATTTGTTTTTACATTTCGTGAGCGATGAATATATTTCTTTGGTGTGATTTTTCGCTGCCGGTACAAGTGGAACCGGAAATGGAATATTTGAACCGATACGGACAATCCAGTGGCGCGGAATCGGAAGAGTTCGTGTTTGATTTCAAAAATGAAATAGGTGGTTGTTTTCCGTTTGCGGAGCCGGCAAACGTACCATTACCGGTCCCAGAGGTTGACCAACCGGTTCTTAGCGGCAGTGCCGTAGTTTCCTTGACAGGGACAAGGACATGCACTACATCTTCAATGTCCAAAGGAATCACGACTATCTTATCGAGATGATGGTGACAAAGTGCTACCAGGTGGAGAAGTTTTTTCTGTGGATTTGCAAAAAGTAAGTTCTCAATTATTTATAAGTTATGAACTTATTTTCTAGGTCATACGGCTTCCACGGTTGAATTTCTTCAATAGCATTATTTTCTCGTAAATGCTGCTGGTCTTTGAGAGCTTTGCGCCTGTTGGCCCCTACATACGAGCATTCCCATTGTCTGCGTGCATTTGGTCCGAGTCAGTTTTTTTTTATGTCTTTATTTGTGTGTTTTTTTAAATTTTACATTAAGTTCAACACAATCAGAGTCAGTTAATGATCGCACAGCCAACGAAATTCTTAGCTGTTTTTTAAAGGTCTTATGAAGTACGCTGACGTGAAGATAATTATCTTTTGGTTGGATAATTGTTGTTCGCAAAATAAGAACTGGAATTTATTCCATCACATTACCCTACTACTACCAGAGGTTATTATCCTACTACTAGTTATTGAAATTAAGGTCGAGTGCATACTGTTGGAGAACTTTGAATCGGGACATACGTTAACGGCCGCTGACTATTTCCATGCGGCGTTTGATTCCGAAATGCGCCATGAACGTGTCGTCAGTTATAAAAACTTCAAGTCTGTGGTTGGAAATGTAAAGAACAATGTTGACGTACTTGATATGAAAGCAACTGACTTCTTCAAAGCTCACCGTTTTGTATACGATAAACCACTGCAAGCAACGCATGTACGTGGACTCCATGCGAAAAGTGGTGTTTGAAAAAGGCCGTTATGAACTTGGATATGCAAACATCATAAACAGTAAAGACATGGAATACTTCAAGTGGTTTTTCACGAAGCAATTTAAGTTGGTTGTAAAGGATTCGTCCTCTTTTGATACAAATGTACGTTGGCAAAATGCTCCTCAAGGAATTGAAGAAGAAAAGAAAACTTCTCTAATGAAAGTGGTTCAACCTGTTGTTACCGAAGAGGAAAATTCGCTTTTTAGTGATCTTCCGACGAAGCAAGAAGCTTCTGATTAATCTTTGAACTTGTTTCATACTTTAAATAAATTTTATCGCCATAACATGTTACAATAATTATGACTATGAGTTTTACAAAAATAATGAGTTTGCTAAAGGGTTCCTCTATCACTTTTTTACGGGTCTTGAATGTTTTAATTATGTCCCAGTTTCATATCGCCTTCTCCCAAGAGGCCGTTCACGATGTACTTTGAGAGGTTAACAATATAATACCTTCCCTCTTTTTTCATGAACAACCGTCCATATAAATTCTGAAAGTAGGGAAAGACCTTGTACACTTACCAGCCACCCTTCTAAACTATCCACGTGGTTTGTAGATGACCCTAAAAGCATGGTACATTTTTTGGACGGTCCTCAGGACACATCACGCAGTGCTATGTGTCTTTTTATGTGATAGTTATATCTCTTTTTTTAGTGTGACAAATATGCGTCCATTTATCCCAGTGTGACAAGTATGCGTCCATTTGTTCGAATGTGACAAATTGACTTCAGATTTTTTTCGAGTTTTCTAGAATAAAACCTTTGTTTTGACAAAATATTTCAAAAATACGTATAGAATCATGACGTTAGACATCAAAACCTCAAAAATGGTAAAATGTAACATGTGACATTTATGCGTCCAACAGCAGTACAGCTACCATGGGAAGGAAAGGGTTAATCATCAATCGCGAGAGTCATTCCTTTTAAAATTATGTTGATTTACTTATGATATAGGAAAATTTCATTTAATGTGATCCATCTTGATATATTTAAATTGCCAACTAGTAACCAACAATAATGAAAAACCTAATACCGTGCTGTGCCCTTATTCCGTTCACCTAAGACAATGCGCTATGTCTAAAAGCTCTAAAAAATAGCCGTTTAGTATTTTGAAGCTGCAATTTCGCTACATAGTGTCATTTGCTATATACAATTGAAAATAAAATATGTTGGGATGCATTCATAGACTTAGGCTCCACTAGTGAAAAAAACATTGACAAATTATGTGGTCCTAACTCCAATCATCTGAAATGGCATTGTTCCTAATTCCGTTCATTCGTGTTCCTAATTCCAATCACCCGAAAAACATTTGATTTCTTGAAGATGCTGATACCAGGCATCATTTTTCTCACAAATCCATCTTTTCATTTATTATAATATTGCAAATAAAAAGCTTAAAATGTAATTTCCTTCCAAATTTGAAATACAATGAATGATTTTCCTTAGTATAGCCAATTTGACTGTTTTTTCCTTTGTTTCACTTACCATTCGAGATATATTCAACATGAACATTGATGCTAGCTGCCCAGTTGCATCAGGTACCACAGAGAAGGCCAGATACTATTCCTTATCAAAGTTTTACACCTTATCCTCAACGTAATTTTGACTAGAGCCTGGATACTAGGCCTTTAATTCTGACCTGAACCTTCCAAAACAATGTCTCTGTTTGTTTGGAATTGTTCGTACCACTGTTTCGTTGAAATTGAATATTCTTTAAAGTTCCGGTTCTTTATAGTACCGGATAACCCTACTTCTACGAAGTATTCACGAATTTCGGTAAAACATAACCTTATTTGCAGCTCAGAGAGGGCAGTGTTTTTTTTTATAGAAATTCGCCAAGAAATTTCCGGATAAAGCTTTTAAACAAGAACGCCACAATTATGGATTGTGCTGTTTAAAACTGTCCGTATTCTCCGGAAACCCTTTCTTAACATTGTCCAGCATTCACTTTATAAATCATCATTAAATCATTAACTGAAAAAACCGTGTTTTCCCGGCACGAGTTGAAAAAGGTCCCATAACCTGTCGTTAACGGAACTTTCGGTCTGCCTGCTTGCGGGATAGAATTTCAAATGTTCACCATTCACCACTCATATGGCTTCATGTACGATGTACCTTTTCTTGCTCATAGATTAGATTCTCAAACACAAAACTTTCGGAATCCATCCTCCAAACCCAATGAACGGAATAAGGAACGAGTAGATTTAGATGTACCCTTATTCCGGTCAAGATATTTTTCACTTTTCAGCATTTTCTATCGCGAAAATACAGGCAACAATTTGGTAATACGCTATAATGTTACCTGTTTTGTCTTGTTATGCTGCTGTGATTGAAATCCAGGACAAATTTTCACTTAAAAATGCTTAAATATTATGACAGACGTTCTTAGCGAGTGGGTTAATGAAAACAGTCAAAATGGCGCTCGTAGTGACGACCAACAAATTTTGTTTAAATTTTCACTATTAATCGCTAAGAATAACGCTGGTTTTCATTTCATTTCATGCATACATAACCATAGAAAAGTATAAGGATATTTTTCTGCTGTTTGTAGACAAAAACTCTTTATTATTTATCATTTTGTCTTGCGTGAACGGAATTAGGCGCTGATTGGAATAAGGGCACAGCACGGTATATCACATTACCTTTTAAATGTGTGTGTGTGTGTTGTGTGTGTGTTTCACCCTCTATCCCTCACCCAGCCGGGGGCGTTGGACACGTAGTACTACGAATAATTTGATCAAATCTAATGCTACTTAATGGTGCCCTTTTTGTTACGAAGGCTAGCACGGAAAAAAGGATCACTTTAGAGGTAAGACTCCTCATCAAGTTTAGGGATTGGGATGTGCTAGAGGTTCGTAACAGGTGCAGCAAAACATCGCATAGACGCCCTTATTCGTACTGACTACTCAGGGAGTAGAAGGTCGAGAAGAGCCACCGCCGCCAACTAAAGCTTGAACCGGATACCTGGGACTCCCACAATATCCGCAGCAATAGCCAGCAAACGATGCCCTGTACGTATTTAATGCTTGGTTTATTCAAAATATTAAAAAGAATATTATCCATATGAGAGTAATTAAACTAGGAACTTTTTTCAAATGGGCCTAATTGATTCTGACCTTGATTTTTGGAATGGCGATGGTGCTCTTAATTCAAACTATTTTGGTCAACTAATGCACCCAACAGAAAGAATGGATTGCGATCTATCTGGTAGTAACGTCAGTTGAAAGAAATATGCTGCATAGAGAGAGTATGAGCTGTTTCAAATTTCAAGGTCAAATACAGTTACGCCTATTTGAAAAAAGTTCCTAGATTACCACTTACCATTGATATGAGTCCTGCCTTTCCCTTATTTCTCAGTCGTATACATCCTACTTTTGTAGTCTCATTCATTTATTCCATGTATTCCTTGATGACTTGATTCATCTATGTATGCGTCTATCATGTGTAAACTAATTTGACAATGCTACGTTTTACGCTCTCCTTTTTTTAATATTTGATATTTTATTTTGATTCGCCTATTTTTTTCAAATCATGTTCTTGTTTGTTATTTTTGCCATGTGTTCTAATTTGTTAATTTTTTCTTTTTCTTTTCCGTTTTACTAACAAGATTTCATAAACTTTGCCATTATTGCTTTTCGGTATGTCTCATATATTCACAACCTCAGAAGTTTAAGTTTTGAAATGTATTAGAGAAAATATACAAAATTGTAAGCTATCTAGTGTTTTTCCAGTTTGGTATAAAAACAAATTAACATTGAAGGACGTTACCAATGTGGCATGTTTGTAACACTTGTTAAATCAAATGTTCTGAGGAATCAATAATGTATTTTCCAAATGGAGTAAAATACACATTTATAGAATTAAATTTCCATTCAATCAGTATATCCAATTTGAGTTCATTACATAATGCTTCAATTTCGCAATTTTGCTACAACTGTGGCATAAAATTTAATGTGATGAAGTGTAAATTTAGGTATGACTGAAATGTTGAAACTAAGTGTATTTATGATTAGTCGATTTCTCTAGTTTTTATCTATATCTAGTTTTTATTGATTTATTTTTGCATTTCTTTTCAAATGATTCGTCAGCTACGTAATATAATTAAAGGCTGTTTGCTTACCTCGATGGAGCCAAAATGGATTAATGTCCTTCCATCTACTTACAAATGATTGTCAATTGTTATATGTAGATTGTAGTAAACTCCCACACTCCTAACACAATTTTTCTTTTTTTTTACTCCTTCGTCTTTGTTAGGCTTCCTTCAAATAACTTCCCAATCTTTTTCATTTAAATTTAAAAAAACAACGTCCACAGCCCTTTTCAGCCATTGCCTGCCACTCGCGAGTTTCACGTAACGCGTCCATGGATGGGAGTCCTTAGATACCCGTTCTGATTATTTCTATTACTTCTTCGCATTTTTTCAACTCACTCATGAAAAAAGAGAATTCCAAACTCTAACAAATATTCACTCGAAATACATTTCCACTAAGAGTCCGCCATCCGGAAACCTCCCTGTAGCCCACAACTGTCCAGGCGCGGCGTCACCCAGTCAAACTGATTTTTTCACCTACAATGATATTCCGTTCACTGTTGCACGACTAGGGTGACCATATGAAATTTTTCTAAAGGAGGACAATACTCCCGAAACAAAGCAAAAAAAGAGGACATTTGGCCGAAAAGGAGGACATAAAAAAATCGATCAATTTTTAGTTTTTCATGTGACTAGAATATTGTTAGAACTTTGCACACTAAAGTTTATTGGAAGAAGTTGTTGTAATTCGAAATAAATACGGCATCTTCTTCTACTTTATTAACATTACATCTCTAGATCTAACATTTCCGACTCTTATTATAGTCTATATAAATCATTTTCCAATTATAAACTGCAAGCACCATCCTTATAATGGAAAGATTTTAGCTTCAACAAATATTAAAATCAATAGTGAACAAATGTTGAACATTAACATGAACATGAATTTTAACACGACAAGCTCATTTCATACAATTCTGAACATTTAGCAATAGCTAACTGGCCATTAGATTATATGTTCGGGGTTCTGCCAAACCACACCAAGCGGCTTTTTGACTGGCATAAGAAATATTGTTCATAAAAGGTAAATGGAAATCATTTCATATCAATTAATATGTACGTTCTGCTTAGTAGACCAGTACAATTTAAGGATTTAAACTAAAGAAATTCAAAAATATTTTGATTAGTTCAAAATTCTATTATATTCTAAGCATGCCGTAGCGGCTGCTTTTTGTCTCACATATTTAATAAATGTACTGTGTGACACGTTCAAAAGGCAATTCATTGTTTACTCGTAGAAAATCTTGTGAAATATTTGCATTTTATCTCAATCCATTTCTTACAATTCCGATTCTTTTTGATATCTTCGACACACATATTACTGTAACTTTATTTTACGATATTTACATTGAATTTATTCGAAAACTTAATGAAAATATTTCTTATTAAAAAGCAACGTTTTATTTGCGAATGGATCTCGGTTGTAGTATTGTTTATTTATTGAACAATATTCAATAAGAATTTCAAAGGTTATTCATGTAAATGTTTTCTCAAAATATCCTAAAAGGAGGACAATTTAGCACAAAAGGAGGACGTCTGATTTTAAATGAAAAAGGAGGACATGTCCTCCTTTAGGATACCATATGGTCACCCTATGCACGACACGTATAATGCTTTTTTCTTCTTATCGAAACCTAAACGAGCCTTTTTAATAAATTTTAAGAAAATTTGGGAAAATTTGAAAAATTTTGTGGCAGAAAAAACGAACGGCACCGCCCGCGCCCGTCGATTGATTCATCACATTACCTTTTAAATGTACATAACGCCCAAATGTTTGAAAATTATCTAGTGAAAGCAGTCGTAACTGAATCAAATGGCTGAAATAGGCCATAGTTCAGAACCGTTCAACAATCATCAAACATGTTCAACCTACAACCAACAACTAGATATTTGGAAGCTTGTTAAAAAGAAAACGCCGAATATTATCTTTGTGGACCTGCGACGGCACTCCACAGCATATCTTACAACCATTTCGTGAACTTCCATTTTATGATGCGCTTAAAAAGTCATTGGTCGTCCTTAGGTGGTCAACTTAATGGTCATGTAGAGAGAATGATAGTGGACAAAAACATCATATGGTCTACCTCATGTACGTAGGTGACGATTGTCTCAATTAAATGTTACTCGATACTCCATAATCATGCTCGAACGCAAGAGGAGGATAATGTTGTTGTCATTTTGTCAATGGTAATGTTTCAGGGTTTCAGTTTTACATTCGCTGCTTTTGATGTTTATAGAACAGTGTCATCAAGATAATTCTGGTGGATCTTTGAGAATTTTGTCCAGGAAGAAATTACTTCAGAATTCTCACTGAAACATAAAAAAAATCCCAAAGGGATTTAAAAAAGCTGTATCGATAGTTTTTATCCTGGTGCTCCTCGATGGATGTTCAGTAGATTTTTTCAAAAGCTCCGCTACAAGAACTTGGTAGATTGTATGGTATTTATTTACTAAAATTTGAATTTAATGTCTTCGTGAAGGGATTTATATAAAAAATGTGCCAAGGAATCTTCAAACATATTTCCACGAGTTCTTCAAAAAGCTCTATTAGATGTTCCTTATTAAGTTTCATTGGTTGTTGCAGTGTTCTGACATCTAGTTCTACTGTCAACTGAACTTTCTATAAATAAAACAATGCTGGAGCTCCAAGACCGTTTTAGAAAATCAACTAAAAATCGATAAAATAAATGGAGTAGGTGTAGCTCCCCTTAGCATTTGAGACTATGCCACTTCTTCACAAACGCGACCTATTTGTTTTGGATATTTTCCATGGGATCATTGCTTTATTTAAACCGAAGGCAACAATCGACAAAAATTAAACGACCTGAGTGTATTATTTATTCAGACTAAGGCCGAAGTGGCCTGTGCGGTATATAAGAGTCTTCTCCATTCGGCTCGGTCCATGGCTACACGTCGCCAACCACGCAGTCTACGGAGGGTCCGCAAGTCATCTTCCACACTTTCTGTCCTGTCCAGCAAATCTCATGCAGCGCCACGACGTCGAGGATGCGGGGATGTAATTCATCGTAGATCATCCTGTCGGAACCTGCGAAACCTAGCGACATGCAGTTACATGTTCCAATCGTGATACACCCAATATTTTTTTTACACGGTTGGTATTCTTTAATTTCCCAGTTAACCTGATTTTTTACAGCTTTTTAAATACCACTTGAATTTTCTTTGATTTTTTTGTGAATTTTTTCGTGGGGTCACCTCATAGTTTCATCAACGCTAAAGGTCGTAATCAACAAAAACCCACTCGTGTAAAACAAGAACCGGGTGTACTTTATTCGTCGCCTAGGTCTTTGCCGATTATATCGTGTCGCATTATCTCTTATTTATTTATTTAATCAGACTAAGGCCGAAGTGGCCTGTGCGGTATATAAGAGTCTTCTCCATTCGGCTCGGTCCATGGCTACACGTCGCCAACCACGCAGTCTACGGAGGGTCCGCAAGTCATCTTCCACCTGATCGATCCACCTTGCCCGCTGCGCACCTCGCCTTCTTGTGCCCGTCGGATCGTTGTCGAGAACCATTTTCACCGGGTTACTGTCCGACATTCTGGCTACGTGCCCGGCCCATCGCAGTCGTCCGATTTTCGCGGTGTGAACGATGGATGGTTCTCCCAACAGCTGATGCAACTCGTGGTTCATTCGCCTCCTCCACGTACCGTCCGCCATCTGCACCCCACCATAGATGGTACGCAGCACTTTCCTTTGAAAACTCCAAGTGCGCGTTGGTCCTCCACGAGCATCGTCCAGGTCTCGTGTCCGTAGAGGACTACCGGTCTAATTAGCGTTTTGTAGATTGTCAGTTTGGTACGGCGGCGAACTCTATTCGATCGGAGCGTCTTGCGGAGTCCAAAGTACGTACGATTTCCAGCCACTATGCGTCTCCGAATTTCTCTGCTGGTGTCATTTTCGGCAGTCACCAGTGAGCCCAAGTACACAAATTCTTCTACCACCTCGATTTCGTCACCACCGATGCAAACTCGCGGTGGGTGGCTCACATTGTCTTCTCTTGAACCTCTTCCTATCATGTACTTCGTCTTCGACGTGTTGATGACTAGTCCGATCCGCTTAGCTTCCCTCTTCAGTCTGATGTAGGCTTCCTCCATCTTCTCAAAGTTACGTGCCATAATATCTATGTCGTCGGCGAAACCAAATAGCTGGACGGACTTATTGAAAATTGTACCACTCGTGCACACTTAAAATAAATCGCCGAATTCGGTAAAATTTTACCGAAATCTCAACAGCAGAACTATTCGGTAAATAATTTAACTGATTTTCGGTGATTTTGACAGTAAAACAATGGAAAAAATTACAAAAAAAACTGTAAAATAAATTACCGAACAGTTCTGCTGTTGAGATTTCGGTAAAATTTACCGAATACGGTGAAATGAGTTAAGTGTGTGTTAATCCCTGCTCTTCGTATTACCCCTTCCAAAGCGATGTTGAATAGCAAACACGAAAGACCATCACCTTGCCGTAACCCTCTGCGGGTTTCGAAGGGACTCGAGAATGCCCCTGAAACTCAAACTACGCACATCACCCGATCCATCGTCGCTTTGATCAACCGTGTCAGTTTATCCGGAAAACCGTGTTCGTGCATTAGCTGCCATAGCTGGTCCCGATCGATTGTATCATATGCGGCTTTGAAGTCGATGAATAGATGATGTGTGGGCACGTTGTATTCGCGGCATTTCTGCAGTACTTGGCGAATGGCGAACACCTGGTCCGTGGTGGAGCGTTCGCTCATAAAACCCGCCTGGTACTGCCCCACGAACTCCCTTGCAGTTGGTGCTAGTCGACGGCATAAAATTTGGGAGAGTACCTTGTAGGCGGCGTTCAGCAATGTGATTGCGCGGTAGTTGCTACAATCCAGCTTATCGCTCTTTTGTAGATGGGACACACGACACCTTCCATCCACTCCTGCGGCAAAACTTCCTCCTCCCAAATCTTGGTAATGACCCAGTGCAGCGCTCTAGCCAGTGCCTCACCACCGTGTTTAAATAGCTCTCCTGGTAGTTGGTCAACCCCAGGGCTTTGTTGTTCTTCAGCCGGCCAATCTCCTCCTGGATTTCCTGGAGATCCGGAGCCGGTAGAATTATGTCCTGCGCGCGTTCTCCCAAGTCCATCACCATACCGCCATCTTCGTCTGCCACATCGCCATTCAGGTGTTCTTCGTAGTGCTGCTGCCACCTTTGGATCACCTCACGCTCGTTCGTAAGAAGGTTCCCGTTTATGTCCTTACACATATCAGGCTGTGGCACGTGGCCCTTACGTGAACGGTTTAACTTCTCATAGAACTTTCGTGTGTTATTAGCGCGGTACAGTTGCTCCGTTTCTTCACGGTCTCGATCTTCCTGTTGGCGCTTTTTCCTCCGGAAAATCGAGTTTTGTCTGTTCCGCGCCTGTTTATATCGTGCCTCGTTCGCCCTCGTGCGGTGTTGCAGCAATCTCGCCCATGCTGCATTCTTCTCTTCCACTAACTGCTCACATTCGCCGTCATACCAGTCGTTTCTTTGATCCGGGGCACCGTGCCAAGTGCAGCGGTTGCGGTGCTACCAATGGCGGATCGAATATCTCTCCAGCCATCTTCAAGAGACGCTGCGCCTAGCTGCTCTTCCGTTGGAAGTGCCACTTCCAACTGCTGCGCGTATTCTTGGGCTAGTCTACCATCTTGTAGCCGCCCAATGTTAAGCCGCGGCGTCCGACTTCGACGCGTGTTGTACACCGTCGAGAGTTTTGAGCGCAGGCATACTGCAACGAGGTAGTGGTCGGATTCAATATTCGCACTGCGGTAAGTGCGGACGTTCGTGATGTCGGAGAAGAATTTACCGTCGATTAGACCGTGGTCGATTTGGTTTTCCGTTTCTTGGTTAGGTGATCTCCATGTGGCCTTGTGGATATTTTTGCGGGGAAAGAAGGTGCTTCGGACTACCATTCCGCGGGAGGCTGCGAAGTTTATGCATCGTTGGCCGTTGTCATTCGATACGGTGTGCAGACTATCCGGTCCGATGACCGGTCTATACATTTCCTCCCTTCCTACCTGAGCGTTCATGTCACCGATGACGATTTTGACGTCCCGCAGTGGGCATCCATCGTATGTCTGCTCCAGCTGCGCATAGAACGCTTCTTTCTCGTCGTCGGGTCTCCCTTCGTGTGGGCAGTGCATGTTGATGATGCTATAGTTCAAGAAACGGCCTTTTATCCTCAGCTTGCACATCCTTGCGTTGATTGGCTGCCACCCAATCACGCGTTGGCGCATCTTACCCAGCACTATGAAGCCGGTTCCCAGCTCGTTGGTGGTGCCACAGCTTTGGTAGAAGGTAGCCGCTCGATGCCAGCTTTTCCACACTTTCTGTCCTGTCCAGCAAATCTCCTGCAGCGCCACGACGTCGAAGTTGCGGGGATGTAATTCATCGTAGATCATCCTGTCGCAACCTGCGAAACCTAGCGACTTGCAATTCCATGTTCCAAGCTTCCAATCGTGATCCTGTATTCGTCGCCTAGGTCTTTGCCGATTATATCGAGTCGCATTATCTCTTATATTGTTCGTAATGATTGGTTTTCTAGGCGGCTTATTGGGCCAGCGCAAACCTCCTGTCTCGTCGGAGGGCCGTCGTGTCAGGGCTGTTTAGCGTCCCACCTAACACCAGGACTTGGGCTTGTGCGCTTTGAGCGGCACAAGGTCGCTTTGGTGGGGCCTACTTGCGGATACATGCAGCTTTTTATAGAGGTTTAACAGGCCCCACTGTCAAACCCCACCACATCCTAGGCAAGCCCCACAACTCGCAGATGGCCTGGGGAGGGATCGTCAAGCCCTTGGACATAGTCCCTGCTGCCCATGGCAAGGAGGATAAGGGACCCGGTTTATCCGGGAGGCACATTTTTAGCAGGTCGGGAGGAGCCCATCCCTGTTCGCCTTCGAGCATAGTGTGGATGCTCGAGGTGTCTGTCGCGCAGATTTTTGATGGCCTTTAACCCTTGTAAAAAAAACACACACACACACACATACACACGGACAGACAAACATTCGATCGGTATACACCATGGGTCTCCGAGACTTCTATAAAAAGTTCGATTTTGGAGTTAAATGATAGCCTTTCGGTACAACTTTGTTGTACGAGGAAGGCAAAAAAAAAATTCTTCAGATCTACGTTCTCCGATCCCAACAGTAAGACTGGAAGAGGCACAAGAGGCCAAGTTTTGTTGAACACTAAACATCTGGACTTGTAAGGACATTCTTCTTTATAAGAATTTGATCAATTGAAAACTAAACATCTGGAATTGTAAGGAAAGGACATTCTACTTTATGAGAATTTGATCAACTGTTTTTTGGCATACTTGAATAATATCCAATTGATTCTAATCTCTAATTCTATCTATATTTTTTCAAACAATCTTGTTTTAATTAATAATAAACCAGGAAAAGGCTTTGCAAACACATGATTAATTAATGGCAATGAAAGTAATTAGTGTTGGGCAGACAAGGAAACCTCCTCACGAAGAACAACAAATACTAGAGTTCCCTCTTACTCCACGGCAGGCTACTGAATGATACTCTGCCAGCAGATGCAGCTCTCTTTTATTCAAACACAACGGGTATATACAATCATCTATAACAACATTTCCTTAATCTATCCCTAAAAGCAACTACAACTAACCGACGCCTGCTTCAAGCACATCTTCACCGACACCGAGGCGTCGCCCTACCTAGTAATCCAACACTCCTCCTTAGGGTGCACGCCTCGGAACTCACCCGGCTCCTTCTAACAACGAGCCTCCCGTCCAGAGCTCCTCCTCGCCGGAACAATTCATCCTGGTCTAAATACGTAGCCCGTACAAATGGCGTCCGCTCCGATGTTTGTACGACAGCCTACAACCGACTAATTTGGAAATCAATTTTCTAGGGGAGGGTAACAAGTGCGTCTGGGGAGAACCTGCCCCCCCCCCCTTGCTCGCCTCGTGCAATTATGAGAAAATCAGGCAGTATATAAAGATAATTTATGTTTAGGGAATTCACATTATATTAGTTTATAGATAACAAACCCAGGAATCTCAACGGTATTTTGAACCTTAGTTACGTAATTTATTCTCCTAAAGCCCTACATCAGCAACACAAAATTATTCTATCGGCAACACATCTCGCGCGCGCACACACTCACTCAGCGTAATGGTTCGAAGATCCATACTCCTACGTCTTCAGCGTGGGAGCAGTGTCCAGGGTTACGGCCGGACCCGACCCCGCACCGGCTTCTAACATTCTCTTTTCTTCCGCCAGAATAGCCGGTTTGATGACGGTGAAGTGACGATAGACCCGGTGGCCGAGCAGGTACGTTCCGTACAAGGTGAGTCCCATGCAGGTGTACACGACGCCTCGGTGCAGTTTGTCCAGGAGCAGGTTTTTCGCTTGTTTCTTCATTGTTTGTAATTGCGTGGATCCGTTCTCAGCAAGCACTTGTGATGAGGAAGATTTGTAATGTTTTTGATACTGAACTTCAGTCGATTCGACCGTACTATTTTATGCTGCCTTATGAGAGCATGACAATAGTGCTGTCCAATGAGCAGCTCGAAGTAGCTCGAAGTTGTTCCTGTCACGCTCATGCCCGTTGGTTGACAAAAAAGAACGAGCAGGACGGGAACAACTTCGAGCTACTTCGAGCTGCTCATTGGACAGCACTAATGATGACAACCAGCTGATTGCTGAATGCTGACATCACCTGAGCTGATTGATCATTGATGCAGGGTTGTGTAGAGTTTGCCAGTAAATGTGTAGAGTTGAAATATACACGAATATATAAAACATCCTAATTTTGAATTATTTTCATCTTTTTTGAGTTGTGAAAATTCAGGAACTTTTTTCATATGGGCGATTCTTACTTTTATTTTTTGAATGGCGGTTGTGCTCCAAATTCAAACTGTATTGCTCCACTAATTTACCCAGGAGCCCTTCACTTGTCATAAGACGAGTTTGTACAATCCCCTTGAATTTCACCACTTAATTGCATCTTGACAGATACGTATTTCGACCTCAACAGTAAGGCCGTCTTCAGTGTCTCGTACTTGACTCGACTTAGGCCGAAGTCGAAGTCGAAGTCGAAGTCGAAGGTCGAAATACGTATCTGTCAAGATACAATTAAGTGGTGGAATTCAAGGGGATTGTACAAACTCGTCTTATGACAAGTGAAGACATTCCACTAAAAAGCTCAAAATAATTTTCTTAACAAAATTACAATGGGACTCTGTTCTGTTTTTGGTACCCAGTTTCTGGGTTTTAAGTTGGTCGTAATTCTGATAAATTTAGACTAGTTTAGTAAATTCTTTGACTTATATATAAGCTTAAATTCCCTAAAGAACTAATATTTTATAGGTTATAGGCTTTGATATAAAACGGCCTGAAGAATTGAACTGATATTGTTAGGCCGATTACTGTTAAGCCGAAGCTAAATTGCAGCACTTTATTTATTTGTTGTTTTAAATTTTTTAAATAGGGGTAATGACGGCTTTGGCAGGTTTTGTTCTGTTATTGTCAGGGGTTTTTTTTATGACTGATTATGTTCAAATTTGGCCTAAACATTCTTTGCATATCAAAGAATATTGTGGCCAAATTTAATAAAATTCGGCCAATAATAGAACAAACCTGCCAAAGTCGTCTTTTCCATCCATTTTTTTTTACATGGTTGGTATTTATTAATTAATCGGCTAACCTAAACTTGCCTAAACATTCACAGCTTTTAAAAGATCACCTGAATTTTCTTTGATTTTTTTGTGATTTTTTTCGTGGGGTGAACTCATAGTTTCATTGAGGCTTAAGGTCATAATCGACTAAAACCCAACCGTGTATAAAAGAACTGGGTGTACTTAGAGGCATACAAAAATATGGGATCTCTATGAAAGCAACCTTAAATAAAACCTTAATATAACTTGAAGATTGATTGATTGAGATTAAAAACGATGAACTTGACGATTGATTGAACAAAAACTTTTGACGGGGAATTATTGTCCCAATTGGGTAAATTGAACCAGCTATTGTGTCGTTTATTTCGTGTGTGCTTTTAGATTTTTGTAGAGTTTTGTTCGTGAAGTAGCGCTAGTAAGGATGCGAACCATTCGTTTGGTTGAAAAACACTATATGTCAACAAATCGTTGAGTCGCAAAGCGTGACATTCCACCACACGCAAAACGTCAAAATTTCACCCCGAAAGGCATTCGAAGCGCAATCAGAAAAGGGGAGAAAGGAAAGACCCCAACAACACAACACACAATCAGCGAACAGAAGCGAATGGAAAACGAAACAGAGAAAATAGAAGTCGAGTTTCGAGTGTCGTCCGCCATAAAAAAAATTGCCAGCGCAAACATGGCTGCTTTTGGTGCCGTTCCGTTGTCGTAGATTCCGATTTGGGTTGTTGCCGTCGTGTTCGTTGTCGTTTCTTGTGTGCCGTTTCGTTTGTCGCCACCTTTGATGCAAATCGTCGCGAAAAAGTGAACGCGTCCGTACGTCGTCGGTGTGTTTTGATCCAAGTAGTCGTGCGTGACACGCGGGTGTACGATTGCGACCCCATTTCCGATACTGGTTCCGTGCAAAAGCTTGCACGGCCCTCGAATCGTGACCAGAGAAAGGTGTTGCCGAGCATGGGCTTCGAGTTAATGGCCAAAACGGCATAGCATCGTAACATAAAGACGGTGGTTATGTGAATTCCCTTACCTCCCAGCAGCAGCCAGTCAGTGCAGCGATGCAGAAAACAATGGGTGAGGGCGGGCAGTGACCTGGTGAGAGTTGGGGGTGGGTGGGCGATCGGAGAAAATTAGTAAATCGCAGAGGAACAACAGTTGAGATGGGCGCGAAACGAAATGGAACATTATTTTGTCTTTCTCGTGTACTAACTATAATTAATATCATTTAAGATGCTTTAGTGTCCTTTTTGCCTATACCTTACCTAAAGGCTACGTATTTCATCATTGATGACGAAAAACGGGAATTACCAGCGGATCACGACAATGACAGACAACCAACAGAATAGTCGAGCTCCCCTTTATCCCATTTTTTCAGGCGTTACTTTATTTTATTTCATAATTATAACTTTTTTGTCCATTATTTTTCTATTATGATCCAGAGTGCAAAAAAAAAAAAACAGATTAATCCACCTAGCAGTGATGGTGCCTTTCTCGTGGATTATGGAATATATAAATAAAAAATCACATTAAAAAGGTCAAAAAGCTCTTTAGGGGAATTTACTTACTTATGGATCCTGTACACCTCCGGTGGTGCAAAGGGCCGACTCCATCTTGAGCGATCTACAGCTATCGCTTTAACCTGTGGCCAGGTTAGATTTCGACTTCTTTTATTTATTTACTGAGGCTTCGCCGCCACGACCTCTAGGTCTGCCTCTGCTGCGATGTTCCGCTGGGTTCCAGTCTACAGATTTCGTTTCCGCCCCTACGTAGAGTGTGGCCGACTCAGGACCATTTCCGATCCCGAATTTCTGTTGCTATCGGCCTTCGGGGACAACTGTGCGGCCACGTTTGGCCGTGGATAGCTCCATTGGTATCGTGCTTGGTGGCGTCCGCACCCGTTGGTTGTCCGATGAGAAAAGAGGCCGAGTCATGGCCTGCTGTTGGATGATCAATTCACACGACACCCGGGGGCAGAAATGGGGGGGAGGGGGCGATGCGGTTGGCCGTGGATTTATGCAACGTACACACAAACTCAAATTACTCCACCTACAGTGAGATTTTGACCCTTCCTTAGTTATGAGGAAATTTTGCCAGACTCCAGTATTTAAAACGAGTAATATTGAACTCGTAATTTCCAGAGACCTCGATATTAATTAATCTAGAACTAACTAAATCAATCATTGATCTGAGCGAAACTCAATAGCGTTCAATAATAACATATATTTCGCCACATATATGCATAATTTTGTAAAACTAATCTTGTTTAATACCTTAAAAATGAGCTAGATTTATATGGTAGTAAATTTCAGAACTTGCACACATATGCACACATACATGCATATAAGTAGTATATTAGTGTCTCAAAACATGCTCACATTTGCTATCTAGCTTCCATTGAAGAAATTTTTAAAATCCTTTTCAATTTTTGTTTGGCATTATGCAACGTACACACCAGTCAAGCAGTTTGACGAACATTGACTCTGCCCCCAAGCAATCGCTTCGGTTGCTGCTTTGTTTGAACGTGTGTGAAGTTGTTCGAACAACCATTTGACAGTTGGCGGCTCGGTTGGAAAAAATTAAAACGGTTTGATTTTGGTTTGAGTTGGCGGGGGTGCAGTCAAGGTTCGCCGAACATGTTTGAGCATTTGTAGTGAAGTTGCACAAACCCCCATATATTTTCTGATGGTTGGTACTCGAGTTGGTGCTTCGGTCGTTCGTGTGTGATATTGTTGGTGGAATAAATTGATTGTTCGTGTCGTTGTTGGTAAAACTTGATGGATGTTTGAATAAACGAGAGGTGGAGTCAATGTTGGTCGAACTGCTTGACCGTGTGTACGTTCCATAACAACCCTGCGAATGCAGCTTGTTGCGAACAATGGACCAATAAATAAGCAAAAACTGCCGCTATGAAATGAACAGATTGCGCCACCGTAGACATGTTCTGTCAAACACACATGAATAGAAATATGCGTATACAGTGCCGCCGTTGTTTTGATGCGGTGAGTGCAAAATGAGTTACCTTGATTGATCCATGCGAGAAGGATCCAGTGGTAGAGTGCGCTGCGAGAGTTTGAGAGAAAAGTCGACAGAAGCGATTATTTACATTCAAAATCAAATTTTTTTCCATAAAATTTATTTTACTTTATGGAATATGGTCACATGTTCTCCACTGGCATTGGCTTCTTACAGTCTTTAAGCAGCTGTTGATGACGAATTCCACCCAAATAAGCCGCGAATTAAAAATCCGGGAATTCATAACCAAAATAGTGCGGTGGAGGCAATGCAAGAGATGTGCTATTTAATCTGAAAAATCATATGCAAGCACCCACCGGATGGAAGCTCATCCCAAAGAAAATAAAATTTCCTTCCAATTTGCGACTATTTCATCTTTCATAAATGGTTGGATTAACCTTTTATTTATTTATCATCAGACTAAGGTCGGAGTGGCCTGTGCTGCACATAAAAGACTTCTCCATTCAGCTCGGTTCATGGCTGCACTTCGCCAACCACGCAGTCTGCGGAGGGTCCGCAAGTCGTCCCCCACCTGATCGATCCACCTTGCCCGCTGTGCACCTCCCGTCGGATCGTTGTCGAGAACCATTTTCACCGGGTTACTGTCCGACATTCTGGCTACGTGCCCGGCCCACCGCAGTCTTCCGATTTTCGCGGTGTGAACGATGGATGGTTCTCCCAACAGCTGATGCAACTCGTGGTTCATTCGCCTCCTCCACGTACCGTCCGCCATCTGGTACGCAACACTTTCCGTTCAAAAACTCCCAGTGCGCGTTGGTCCTCCACGAGCATCGTCCAGGTCTCGTGTCCGTAGAGAACTACCGGTCTTATAAGCGTTTTGTAGATAGTCAGTTTGGTACGGCGGCGAACTCTATTCGATCGAAGCGTCTTGCGGAGTCCAAAGTACGTACGATGTCCAGCCACTATGCGTCTCCGAATTTCTCTGCTGGCATCGTTATCGGCGGTCACCAGTGAGCCCAAGTACACGAATTCTTCAACCACCTCGATTTTGTCACCACCGCTAGAAACTCGTGGTGGGTGGCTCACATTGACCTCTCTTGAGCCTCTTCCTATCATGTACTTCGTCTTCGACGCGTTGATGACTAGTCCAATCCGTTTAGCTTTGCTTTTCAGTCTGATTTAGGCTTCCTCCATCCTCTCAAAGTTACGTGCCATGATATCAATGTCGTCGGCGAAACCAAATAACTGGACGGACTTCGTGAAAATCGTACCACTCGTGTCAATCCCTGCCCTTCGTATTACTCCCTCCAAAGCGATGTTGAATAGCAGACCCGAAAGACCATCACCTTGCCGTAACCCTCTACGGGTTTCGAAGGGACTCGAGAATGCCTCTGGAACTCGAACTACGCACATCACCCGATCCATCGTCGCCTTGATCAACCGTATCAGTTTATCCGGAAATCCGTTTTCGTGCATTAGCTGCCATAGCTGGTCCCGATCGATTGTATCATATGCGGCTTTGAAGTCGATAAATAGATGATGTGTGGGCACGTTGTATTCGCGGCATTTCTGCAATACCTGACGTATGGCGAACACCTGGTCTGTGGTAGAGCGTTCACCCATAAATCCCGCCTGGTACTGCCCCACGAACTCTCTTGCAATTGGTGTTAGTCGGCAGCAATGTGATTGTGCGGTAGTTGCTACAATCCAGCTTATCGCCCTTTTTGTAGATGGGACACACGACACCTTCCATCCACTCCTGCGGCAGAACCTCATCCTCCCAAACCTTGGTAATCACCCAATGCAGCGCTCTAGCCAGTGCTTCACCACCGTGTTTAAACAGCTCTCCTGGTAGTTGGTCAACTCCAGGGGCTTTGTTGTTTTTCAGCCGGCCGATCTCCTCCTGGATTTCCTGGAGATTCGGAGCCGGAAGTCGCATGTCCTGCGAGGCGTGCTCCTAGGTTCATGACCATACCGCCACCGTTGTCTGCCATATCGCCATTCAGGTGCTCTTCGTAGTGCTGCCGCCACCTTTGGGTCACCTCACGCTCGTTCGTAAGAAGGTTCCCGTTTATGTCCTTACACATATCGGGCTGTGGCACGTGACCCTTACGTGAACGGTTCAACTTCTCATAGAACTTTCGTGCGTTATTAGCGCGGTACAGTTCCTCCGTCTCTTCACGGTCTCGATCTTTCTGCTGGCGCTTTTTCCTTCGGAAAATCGAGTTTTGTCTGTTCCGCGCCCGTTTGTATCGTGCCTCGTTCGCCCTCGTGCGGTGTTGCAGCAATCTCGCCCATGCTGCATTCTTCTCCTCAACTAACTGCTCACATTCGCCGTCATACCAGTCGTTTCTCTGATCCGGAGCCACCGTGCCTAGTGCAGCGGTTGCGGTGCTTCCAATGGCGGATCGAATATTTATCCAATTATAATATAATTGGATTAACCAGAAAACGCGAAAATCGTACTCCCTCCGTATGCTGCCAATGCACTTTTTTGGCCAACGACACTTTTTTCGTGGTTCTTGTGACGACCACCAGATGTCGAAATGATCGATAAGCTTTACTCAAATACGCCTATTGTCAATCTTTCACCACTGTGCTATGCACCTTCCCAAATCATTAAAGTTAATTATACTTTTCTTAAACAACGATCAGAACGTAAAGCCAAATATGCAATTCCATACTATACAGTCCATACATGTTTCACCACCATTAAAAATACTTCCTTTGGAAAACTATGAAGATACATCGGTGATCTTGGTTTATAAGCGGAAGTCACACTAACATTCTGTCCACTCCTCCTTGATAATATATTTGTTTGTCTACAATCAATGATCTTGTAATAAATGCTATCTTGAGAAGTACACAAGTACACAGTTAAATCATTCGCAATAAACCGCACAGATTCATCAATTCTTATGAACCATGGAGTTCTGGAATCAAAACCTAAACGACATTACTCCAAACTGGCTTCGGTATCGTGATGACCAATTATAAACAAATTTCTTTCGAATCATGCCTTTCATGGGCACACTAAACAGAAAGAAATATACAGCCCAGTAGTTCTAGCATCGTAAGCCAAAACCGTCAAAATTGGTGTTCTTACCCGGATAAAAATGTACTATTGGTTCAATTGTGTAAACAATTGAATTACCATACAATGTACGCTATACAATAGGATATATTATTTCTTGATGGTTGCACAGACTGTATCCACGCTGAGGATACAATACATCATCATATTTCACTAATGTAACAATACTTGCAATTGTTTTTTAAACATTTTTGTACATAAGATTCATACATTGATAACTTTTGAAACGTTTCTTTACATTGCATATAAACAATATAGAAATATTTGCCTCAAAGCGCCAAATATGCATTTTTCCCTTTAAATTGCATTGTTGAACAGTAAAGCTGTCACAACTGAGAAATCAAAAATCGTATTGTTTTACTATACAAATACAATACAATCCATTGTATTTTGAACAGTTTTGTTCGGATATTTCAACAATATATTAACCATACACTCTATTGTGTGACGAAAAAAAAAATGTATGGAAAAATCTCAGATTTTGTATAGTTACGATACTTAACAACCCGTACATTCTATTGCGAAAACTTCATTTACATTTGAGTAAATGGTTCATAACAATGCATTCTAATGTATTTCTATGGTTTCATTTACAATACAATCTATTGCCAATTTAATGTTATTAATAGTAGTGTTACAATAAATTGTATTGTTATTCTACTGTATTTTTATTCAGGATTTACTTTTTGAGATTTTCTCAAACTTGAAACCCACGCTCCCAAAGCACAGCACATCATTTATTGGAAAATCCACCAATACCACACCTCATGATCAGTACTGGAATTTCTCATTTTCAATGAGAGATGTCACGCGATGTTTACATATCTGCCCCTTTCAATATCTATAGAAACGCGAAGGATGAATGGCATGCTACAAAAATCTCAAAAAATATTTGTTCCGTGACAGGGCATGAAAGTGTGCAATATCGGCTTTATTTTTGTGTTTATTACCACTTTCAACTCGGCGAATTAAAGGAATATGATTAATTTATCGACTAGTAACTATTCTTCGCATGTATTTATTAAAATACTTTAGACATTTTAATTTTATTTCAAAACACAAAATCCTTTCATGACTGCCTTTCATGCGAAATTGATCAAAGAACCCACGATTCTTTCATTTGGTCGCCTGAAATAGAAAAAGGCGCCTTGCTCTCTGTCTTATGACGATCACGACCTTTTCCAGTACTGCTCTTGGTTCAATCCACTTTGAAAGTTGAAAACATCATAAGTTGGTGGTCTTCCCGGATGCATCTCAAATGAAAGTAAAACCAAACCAGAGCAATTCCATCCAGCGATTCTCCAGCCCTACAAGATTCTGTGTCAAATTCGATGATTCCCCGTGCTCTGTATCGGTCAAAACCGGTCATTCCCACGCCATTCCTGAGCGGCTTCGACATCAAAGTCGAAAATCTATTGTAATTCAATAAACTTTCAGATATCACAACAACTAGAACTCAAAGCAATTCATTCAGTATATTTGTAAAACACCCTCGGCATCACAAGCCGAAACCGTTACAAAAGCAACACAAGAAATCCGGCGCTCTTCTAGAAGGAATTCGGTTCCTCAAGTCGTCAATCCGGCATTCTTCCTGAACGCCTTCGACACCACTAGTCCAAACCGTTGAAAACACAAGCCGTTAATTCGGCGCTCTTCTAGAGGAAATAGACTTCTCAAGCCAAAAACGATGCAAAACAAGTCATCAATCCTGCGTTGTTTCAGAGCATTCCTGGAGCGACTTTGAATTGTCAAGCCGAAACCGATGAAAAACAAAATAATCAATCCGGTGCTCTTCTAGAGCGCCTTTGACATCTCAAGCCAAACCGATGAAAACATAAGCTCTTCAGGAGCGCCTTCGACACTCAAGCCGAAACCGATGAAAAACCAAAACAATCAATCCGGCGCTCTTCCAGAGCGCCTTCAACACTCAAGTCGATGAAAACACAGAACAATCAACAAAATAAGCACTTTTGACGTAAACTACTACGTCTAAGGGGAAGCCTCGGATACAGGGTGCCAAATGAAAATTTCCAAATTTGGGACCGTCACGAAATCATGTAAGATTTCAAAAGTTAATAGCGACTTTATCTTTCGATAAATTTTCGAGATTTTATTATCAATAGATTCGGAAAATTTCCACCAATTCGTTAATTGTTTTAAAACTATTGATTATCAACGTAAAACTATTGGAAAAATTTAGTTCTATCACGTCTGGTAAAAGATTCAGAACTAATCAACTCCGTTCATGCATCCCCAACACGAACATCAGATTGCTGTAACGCACGCACCTTTTGCCGCACCGCTTCATTTTTCCTGTGAATAGTCGTGTCTTGCGGCCATTGGCGGCCGTCGACGAGTAGTTGTTGCAGAAAATTATTCACAAAGATGACGTCTGTAGCAAACAAGCGGAAAATCAGAGCGGAGTGGCTGTCGTCGGTGACAGCAGAAATGTGGAAATGCAATTTTCTCCTCATTTTAACTCGCTGTCGACAAACCTCTATTACTAAAAAATTTAAACAAATTCTATTGAACGCTGCAGATGCTGATGACAACCGCACGATGATTTTAAGCAAAACCGCAAACGCGCGCGTGAGAGCAGCTTTTTGAATTGACTTGAGACGATGGCTGCGCCGCGCCGGTAGCGGTCCAAGTAACATCTGTATGGTCGTCGGTGGTGATTGAGAAAAATGTTTGTTCTGAAAACAGTTTAAGATAATTTTTGGTTGAAATTCGCTATTGTGTCATGTATTGTGCTTCCAGTTGAAAACCGAAGTGAGCTCTCGCGACGATTGAGTTTTTCCTTATTTCCTGATGTCGCAACTGCATCGCGACTAGTGCGCATCTATGCCACCGCCATGCGCCATGATGCGCACTGGTCACGACGTAGTTGCGACAAAAGGAAACGGGAGAAAACTCGATTGTCGCGAGAGCTCACTTCGGTTTTCAACTGGAGGTACAATATACAACCTAATGTTCATATGATATTAAGATTCTCATTGCACTAAGAGGTTTTACGTACTTGTCATAAGACGAGTTTGTACAATCCCATTGAATTCCACCACTTAATTGTATCTTGACAGATACGTATTTCGACCTCAACAGTAAGGCCGTCTTCAGTGTCTCGTACTTGACTCGACTGACGAGACACTGAAGACGGCCTTACTGTTGAGGTCGAAATACGTATCTGTCAAGATACAATTAAGTGGTGGAATTCAATGGGATTGTACAAACTCGTCTTATGACAAGTGAAGACATTCCACTAAAAAGCTCAAAATAATTTGCTTAACAGGTTTTACGTAGTTTACGTCGCACAGAAGAGTAACTAGAACAAATTCGTGGCCAAAAACCAAAAAAAATTTTTTTTCAACATTTTTACATTGTTATATTTTTTTAAGATACTCAAGAACATTCTGCATACTATGGCTATTTCATAAATGTCCCAGATTATTGTAAAAAAATATAATTGGGGCTTAAAAATGAGGTATTGAATTGAACTTTTCGTGTTTCATTGTGAAGTATCAGGCAAATTTGATTTTAACATGTCAGAAATGTTATTTTCAAGCTATTCATGGATCATGATATCATGACGCATGCAACTGGAATCATGCACTAAGGTCATGAACGCAGAAACATGATTCATGAATCTGGCATCTGTCATTTAAGATCCCAGGGACCAAGGCGTCGATTTAAATGCCAGAATAAAAATCGTAAGTTCAAATCATGCATTACTGACTACAACATCTGTGAAAAGCTAAACGGAGTGGAGTTCGGGAATTTTCTTTCAAGCACATTTAACTCAAAATGCATTTTGTAACCAATGAGTGTTTAATTTATTTTAGCACATTCGTCGAAACAATTCACTGATTTGATTTTTTAATTTTCGCTGTATAATACAGATAAAAAAAATCATTTCAATCCGTATCAGCCGATTGTTCTGCTTATATGTAGGTACTAAAGAAAACACGACTGTACGCGAACTAAATTTTCACTTTCTAATTAATTTACTCACCGGCACAAAGCAGAACAAAATTTCTGCTTACCGACGGGATCCGCTTTCGGATAGTCCAGGTTTGCTCTGGGCTGGCGCTGCGTCCCAGGTGTACGATTTTTTTTTCTGCATTCTATTATTCACCATGGGAACAAAACGGAAATCTGTCCTGCTTACATAGAACATAATTTCCACCACGATCGACCGTATTTGACCGACTCCTAATTTGTATGAAAGAACCGTATGAAACACGGGCACTGATCAACGAAACAAAAGAACAAATTCAACAAAATTTCTATGGCACATGTTATGCAAACATAATCATATCACAGATGCACATTAATTACACTGTCCGCGAAAGCAATCGGACCGGGATCCCGAAAGACACTTTCCCAATTTGTCACGAAGGAAACCGCGGAACGCTGGACGAAATAAAAATTACGAGAGCAGTAATAACAGAAACGCAACCGCACACTTTTTTTACACATCTAAAATGTCTCACTATTAATTAAATCTTTCACCTTATACAAGCCACCGGAACGAAGATGAATTGATTAACTATTTAAAAATTGAAAACAAAGACACGACCCGAAAACATCTGCAACCGGCTTGATAGAAAAAAACAACAATTCTACAAGTTGCATAACGCTAATTCCGGAGTAGTAGTAAAATTCTTCTTTATTTAAAACATGTTTTGTTCTACAATCATTTTTATACATGTACAGTGATCGGCCGGCTTGGCCCTCCAACTTCAATTTCAATTATTGTTATTATTATTATTATTATGCTATTACTTAATTTTTAAAATATAATGTATCATGACGGCCTTTAGGAGGCGCTGGTGTGTTTTTTAAAATTTGATAACCTAACTACTATGTACACTAATATTTACAATAAGAAATTTGATAACCTAGATTGGAACTAGCGCCCTAATTGGTGCCTGATCCGAATGCAAGCAACGGACCCTAAACTTTTCTTTACACTCACCAAAGCGTTCATGTAAGGTTTTTATTCCGGCCAGACGGTGGACCTCGGATGTTCTTGTCCTGGGAGGGTGTTGAGGATCATCCTCAGGAATTTGTTTTGGACCCGTTGAAGTTTGAGGTGGTGGGTTTTAGCGCAGCTCTCCCAGACCGGCATGCCATATTCGATCACAGGGAGGATGATTTGCTTGTAGACAGCAAGCTTATTTTTCAGGGACAATGACGACCGGCGGTTGATCAAAGGGTACAGTAGTTTCAACAAGACGTTACACTTTGTCACCGTTTTGTCAACCTGTTGCCTGAAAATAAGCTTGCTGTCGAGGGTCAAGCCAAGGTAGCCGGCCTCATTGGCCCATTCCACAGTCGTGCCATTGAGGATGATTTTACAGTCCCAGGCGGAACAAGTTTAGGGATTTGGAGTGGGGAAAATGATGACCTGGGTCTTCGCCGCGTTGATACAGATCTTCCAGCTGGTGAGGTACTCTGTCAGGGCATCCAGGCCTCGTTGGAGTTTTGCCACTAGCGCTCTGATCACTCTACCGTTGTAGACGATGGATGTGTCATCTGCGAACAGAGACAGAATGCCGCCTTCTGGAGGTTCTGGCATGTCGGAGGTGAACAGATTGAAAAGCAGGGGCCCGAGGATACTGCCCTGGGGAACGCCTGCGACGATGTTGTGCGCATTGGAACTCGCTCCGCTGATTGAGACCCGGAATGTCCTTGCCGACAGGTAATTGTTGATGATTTTCACCAGGTAGCTGGGAAGATTGTAGCGTTGTAGTTTGTACACCAGGCCATCATGCCATACATTGTCAAATGCCTTCTCGACATCGAGTAAGGCCATGGCGGATGTTTTCGAGACAAACTTGTTCCGTCTGAGGACGTTGGTAACTCAGGTCAGTTGGTGTACAGTTGACCGACCGCGTCGGAAACCAAACTGTTCCTCGAGCAAGATGTTGAGATTTTCGGCAGACTCAAGTAACCGATGATGAATAGCTTTTTCGAATAGCTTGGATAACCCTGAGAGAAGGCTGATGGGTCGATAACTTTTGGGGGAGGAAGGATCCTTCCCAGGCTTCCGGATGGGGATGACTTTCGCTGACTTCCAGGACGATGGGAAGTAGCTAAGCCGGAGACAATGATTAAAGATCAGCGAGAGGTGCTCAAAGAACGGAGCACTCATGTGTTTGAGCTCGAGATTCAGGATGCTGTCGAAGCCTGGGGCCTTCATGTTCTTCGACGATTTGATATAGGCCGTCAATTCGTCAGCTGAGATCTCCAACTCCTCCGAGAAGTCGTTGGGAATCAAATGGATGTTGTTAGCATGCTCGTTGACGGCTGCTTCGTGTGGACTGACGATGTTCTGCCCAAGATTGTGTGAGCTGACGAAGTGACGACCTATTTCAGCGACCTTCTCTGCAGGAGTTATCAAGCGATCCTTAGAGCCATTATTGTCTAGTGGGATCAAAGGTGGAATGGGCCGAGGCTTGGATTTTAGAATTTTGGTCATTTTCCAGAACGGCTTAGCATAATCTGGGAGAGTTCGGATCTTATTCGAGAAGTAGTTATTTTTGAGGTCCACCATTCTAGCCTTGATAATTTTTGTGATTCGATTGCAGCGTGCCTTAAGCTCAGGCAGTCCAGTACGCTGAAACTGCCTGCGAGTGACATTCCGCAATCGAATCAAATCTTTGGTGAGTGTATCGATGTTTAAGGAGTTGCTTACCTGCCGAGCCGTCGGTACGTGTTGCTCTCGGGCCGCCGTGATCGCCTCCTCGATAGCGCACAGCTGGCGGTCGATACTTTCCGGCGTCTCCGGACGCACCTCGTAGTCGACGGTGTTATCGACGCACTGCTGGAACCGCTGCCAGTTCACTCGGTGGTAGTTCCGCCGTAACTGCTGGTGCCGATTGACCGAGGAGCCCAGTTCCGCCACCACCGGATAGTGATCCGAACTGAGCTCCTGGTATACAACCGGCTGCGAGACGTGGTCACTCAGGTTTGTTACGTAGAGGTCGAGCGTTGCGTGGGCACCGGACCGACTCAGCCGAGTGGGGAATCCGGGCTCAGGATCGTGTAGTGGCCTTCCTCCATGTCGTTGCTCCAGATGGTGCCGTTTCGATTGCCGCGACTGTTGCCCCAGGCTTGATGTTTGGCATTCAAGTCGCCGGCAATGATATACTGGCCTTGCCTCCGCGTCAGCTTGACGATGTCCCTCCGAAGGGCAGCCGATGATCCATCGCCGGCTTTGGCTTGCGTTGGACAGTACGCCGCGATGAGCGCGATTGTGCCGACCGAAGTGGTGATTTCGACACCGATGGCCTCGATGACACTGAGCTGGAAGCTTGGAAGCAGACGACAGTTGATGTTGTAGCGAAGAGCGATGGCCACACCACCTCCCTGGTCGGCCGGTCGAGTCGCACGATGCGGAAGTCCGGGATGTTGATGTTCACCTCCGGTTTTAGGTGCGTTTCGGTGATGAACGCCACGTCTATTTCCTTCTCCTCAAGGAAATCCTTCAGCTCGATTGTTTTGCTCTTTAGCGAGCAAGCGTTCCAGTTGACCAGGCCCACCCTAGCAGCCATTTTCAATGATGAACATGCCAAGTGTGAAGACCTGGTCGAATCGGGTTTTGCAGCCGCGCAGTCGAGTGGCGAGCTGCGCGAAGATCGGCATCAGTTGCTCCGGAGTGTACAGCGGGGCAGATTCTTCCGGTGGGACGGCTTCGTTCTCCGGCTGCCGACGGAACCCAGGAGGAGGAAGCGGGGGCCATTCGCTGGTGGATGGTGCCGACGATGCTGGAGCTTGGACCGATGCAGCTGCCGCTGCCAGTCGCTTGTGCGGCTGTAGCGGTGGGAGTATTGGAATCACACGACGGGGAGCCGGGATAGCTGGAAAGTTCACCTCGTTGATTACAGGAACACGGTTCTTCTTCGGAATGGTCCTGGTGGAAGCCTTCTTCCGGATTTCCAGGAACTCGGCTCGCTTTGGGCAGCCTTTTGTGGTGGCCCGATGTTTGTCGCCACAGTTGGCGCACTTGGGATCGGCCACCTCCATTTTGTCGCACTCGTCAGTCGGATGGGGTTCGCCACACTTGTTGCAGCGCGGCTTCATGCGGCAGTTCCTGGTGCCGTGCCCGAAATTGAAGCAGTTGGTGCATTGCGTGACATCGCGGTGCACTGGCCGATATCGCTCCCAGTCAACGACGGTGTAATTTATAACGCCAACCAGCTTCAGGTCCTTCCAGGTAGTGGAGCCGTGCTCCAGATGGATCAGGTAAAGCTGGTCGCGATATTTCCTCGCCTTGTCGTGACGAGCGATCTTGTGGACGGCTACTGGCTTCAGTCCGCAACTTTCAAGCTCTGCTTGGAGCTCTTCCTCCTTCATGTCGTGAAGTCCTCGCAGCAAAGCCTTGAGCGGCTTCGTACCGGGGTGGTCATGAGTGTAGTACTCATACTTGTAGACCTCGAGGAACTCCACGACGGATTGATGATGGTCCCTGTTGGCCGGCATCACTTTCACGCCCTCGCTGCAGAGCCGAAAAGTACATTTCAGCCCCTTAGCGATCAGCTGGCGAATTTTTGGGCGTAAATCCGGCGGATCGCCCTTCACAAACACGGGCGGGCACTTCTCCTTCCGCTCCGGTTGCACCTGCGGCAGCTGCGATTGCTGCTTCTTCCTCTTTTCGGCGGATTGCCGGCGTCATCAAGCGGCAACGGCGAGAACACGTTGCTCTGCAAAAGCTGCTTGGAGGGGTTACCCGCGCCTCCAAGAGCAGTGCGCTTAGGCACTTTTCCAGCGACCGAATCGGCCACCGAGTCTCCCATGACGGGACCGGGAGAAAATAACGCCAACGCGACAAGCGAAAACGTAAACAGCGAAAGAACGAGAAAAAACACTTCGAAAAAATGCGCGAGCAAAAAACACGTCCGTACGTGTTGCTGTCTCGAACTGCTAATTCCGGATATTTTTGACATGTTTTCATGACTCTGAGTCATGTTTCTACAGCTCAGCGTCATTTCTCATGACCCAGCTTCATGATTTCATGACTCAGAGTCATAAAACATGACACAAATTCATCATATTTTGTTTATGAAAATGCGGATAGCATTTTGATAACGCTTCGAGTGGTTATAGCCGTAGTTTAAGAAAAAATGCTATGGAAATAGTTGTTTCGGTCATGAAATCATGAACCGTAGTCATGATGTCATGAACAAACAAGTTTTATGAAATCATGACTTTTTAGTCATGAATTCAGTTACGGATTTTTTTCCCGTGCTACTATTTTTGTCTATTTTTCGAGTTTTTCTTTGAAAGAAAAGGTTTCCTATACGGCAAGATCCGGCGAAGAGGATTATGTAGGGTGTAACTTCCAACTATGAACTAAGCATAGCACATGAGAACTCGTCCGCAAACGTCCGCAAATTAATATTGGAGCTATTTGAATTAAATGTGATTTTTTTCTCATTTTCAAGCAAATTTTTGACAAATTTTCATACAAACTAGCACATATAACGACGCTAGTGAAAAAAGATACATTATGGTGTAAAGATAGTGTGCATATATTTTGTCATGACTAGAAATAATAAATCGTTCATAAATCATGTAATATATTTTCTGAAATCTCATATTAAAACCACTTCCCATAAACTCTGCATTATGAGAAATCAGAAAAAGTCCAAATTTTGGTTGAACTCATTCTTGTCATTCAAGGTTTGAATACGCATTCAATCATATCCTTTACATTTTCTAGAACATCAACCGACATGGTAAAATTGTTTTGGAATATTTGGAGTTTAGAATTTGCGATCTACAACTACGACATTAGCTTTTCAGTTACTCAAAATTTCGGTATGTATTTAACCCAATCTTTTACATCTTGGTAGATCAGCAGATATAATAGGATAGATTTGAGATATCCTGGGTCATCCAGAAAGAGTTCGGTTTATAACCACGACACTAGTTCTATGTCGTCACTTAAAGTATATAGCATGCCCTTATAGATCAACGGACATTGTGTGATAGATTCGGGATATTATGGGTCATACAAGCCTCAAGGATAGTTTGGATGAGCCAGTATATTCCAAAACAATCTTACGATAACTGTCGAGCTTCCAGGACATATAATATGTCCTGGAACAATATACATATAATACATATTATATTATATGTTTAATTAATATATACATATAATACACATCGGAACTTTGAGTAACAACAAAGCTTTTTTAGCAGCTAAAGACTTCATGTCCCGAACTTAGAAATAGTTTGGATGACCCAGAACACATCTCAGAGATATCGTACGGTGCTTCCTTACCCTCCATGACAAACACGGTTGAATGCGTTTCGAAATTTTTAAAAACGAGAAAAGCTTTTTGGCAGCTGTAGATCTTAAGTTGTAAAATCAGGGGAAGTCTCAATGGTTTAGGACGTCCAAGGAAAAATAGTAGTTAATGGATTGTCACGGTAACTTTTAATTAAGGGTTTCTTGCTACTCAATACGTTCACGTAATGGAAACACGGGATTTTATTAGAAAAAAAAACTTAATTATTTTGAGGTTTTTATCCGATTTTACACTGTAAGGTGGATAGATTGCAGACAAATTGCATTTCACTTATAATTTACAATTATTACTTCATCCTAGGCCACAATAGGTCTAAATAACAGCAAGAAATAGTTTTGGCCACGATTTGACTTTTTTACTCCTATGTGCGTCGATCGGTCGTGTCTTGTACACACCCCTTCTGATTTTTCCATGCGATAAACATCCAAAACCGAAGCAAACTTCACTTACCATACAACTCTTGAACCGATTAATTATTTAATCAAGCCTTTTTCACAAAAATATTACCTGCTAGGAACAATTTTGGCAGGATCGCCACGTTTTGCCGTGGATAGCTCCATTGCTAAGGGTGAAATCAGGAGTGATTCAGTTTCATTCCAAATTTTCGACCACTATTCTAGTTTGAATCTGGAGCAAAATAGAACAAACTCTCTGGTTTCCCCAGCAGTGTTCCATTCATGTTTTCCAAATTTTTAATTAAATAAAATCATTATGTTGCTGCCAAGAAAGGCGCCGTAACTGCAAAGTGGATTGATCCGTAGATGAAATGACGCGTTCATACACCAAAACAATTGAAAAATATTTGAATCTCGTGATTCAATCGTGGTTCAAATCTGCAGAAAATAGAACTGAGCGTTATACCAGTTTTATTTTTTTGAAGTTGACTGGTATAAAAAATGAATCTAGAACAGCTGCTGGCTGGTAATGTTTCAGATTCATATTCAAACTGACAGCCTCGAACGATTTGAATCACTGCTGATTTTACTCTAAGGTGCTTGGTGCCGTTGGTTGTCCGATGAGAAAAGAGGTCGAGTCATGGCCTGCTGTTGGCTGATCAAATACCATGCAATGAGATTATTGCATCTGTCAACTGAACACACACATAAAGGCTTGCTGACGTTAATCGTCTTTCTCTTGCACGCGCACGGAGGGGGATAAGATTTGTTTTCATCGGGAAACGCTTCCGAAGCGTTTCCCGATGAAAACAAATCCTATAGACTAACGCAAAATGAACTCCCCCAAGAAATTATGACATTTGAGCGGGTCGCATAATGAACGCAAAATGAACTTTTGTTCGAGAAAACGACCCGCTCAAATGTCAAAATCCATCGAGTGAGTGAATTCGATGAACCCCTGCATAAGTCTATCCCCTCCGTGCGCCTGCAAGAGAAAGACGATCAAACGTCAGCAAGCTCCATTGGGTAAACTGCCCATTTCGCAACATATATCTTACCCTCACAACAACGACGATGGAGCTCGTTGATTGAGATAAAAGATATTTTAGTTACTAGATACAGATTGTCGCTTCGGTTCCCTTTGTTCTGCTGTCCGGAACATGTTGGGTACCAAGCTGTCAAATCGTATGGATTTTCCTTCTTTGACATTTAGCTCCCCTATCCTCGCCAGCAAAAGATGTTCCGGACGACAACGACAATCTTTATCTAGTAACTAAAATATCTTTTTTTGAGATCCAGTTGTGAGGCCACCAGCCCCGAATTATATACCGCACACTCTAAATAATCATCACGTCATATTCACGTGAAAAATCACGTAACTGATCTGTCTTGAACAAACGACTATTGTTACGTGACGTTAATAATGTTCACCTGAAATTCACGTAGGGAGTGAGTGCTAGTAATGGACCCCGTGCGTATAATGGACCCCCTGAACAAAAACAGAGAGTTTACGCTTGAATCTACAATTTCCTGCAAACTTCCATAGGAAAAAGTTGCTTCACTTATCAGGGTAGTATTTCCATACAATTTTTTTGCACTGGGAGACTAAAATTTAGTTATATTAACTAATTTATGAATGTAAACGCGCTAGAGGGTCCATTACTAGCACAAAAGGGGGGGTCCATAACACAATAGGCAACAGAAACATGTGGAAATGGAACATGTAAATCAAATGGGGGGGACCATAATACGTATGTAAACAAACTCGATGTTGCGTATTATGGTTCCGGGGGTGGCCACAATAGGCAACCTGGCTATACATAATTTTAAAATACATATTTTAGTAGTAAAAATGAATGTTTTACCATGTGTTATGTACGAAACGCGATGCTGATACCTGTTGTTTGTCATCTAGTGCGGCAGAATGGCAATTTGTCATGAGTATTACTCTAGCGAAGCGATTGAAGTAAGTTTCCGTCGTTAAGGGGTCCATTACTAGCAATCACTCCCTAACTTTTACTAAAAATCTTGGTGAATATGTTTGCATGTATTTGTAAACAATTTAAGTGAGATTGTATTAGTGTGATTGCAGCTTCGGCATTTGCGGAAGACCAGCATTGTAAACAATCTTCACGTTAGATTTACCTGAAAACAAATATGGTTCTCATCCACCATACTTTTCACGTAATAGTGACTTGACACTCACGTGAGAATGAATGACACATAACCTAAACATAATTAGGCTTCGCAGAGGTAAGTGATATTCCAGGTGCAACTAGGCAGGGATTTTTCGACCCTGTTCTCTGTTTGGACAAAGGTTCTCCTGATGAAACACGTAACGACTTTCAAACTTCACGTCATTAGTACTTAAAAATCCAGTCAGATTCACCTGATAAATCACGTAAATCAACGAAGCTAAATTTTGTTTAGGTTACATGCCATGCAGGTCACTCTTACGTGAAAAGTATGGTGGATGAGAACCACATTTGTTTTCAGGTATATATGACGTGAAGATTTTTTCAGAGTGCAGGCATCTGTTGATGAACACCTGCAGTAGAGTGATTCAAAATTAGACTTTTTGCCCCCCGATGCTTAAACGCTTGCTTTTGCCATTTTAATAATTCTCCTATTTTTTTTAGCTAATTTGGATGTAATTTGAGTGAGCACGCGCAGTTTGAAGCTTGTATAAAAATTACTATGAAAACAGTAACTTTTAGGGAAACCCGTTTCCCAACGCTTCCAATTAAGCTCTTGAAACATATGAGTACATCGGAAACATAGGAAATTTTACAAGGAAACAGGTCGTCTTTGTTGCGTGATGCTTGCAAGAAAAGTTATTGTGGAAATACTGAATCGTGGGAAAATCAATTTAACACGTAAAAGAATAACATCAATATCAATAAAGAGCATTTTTGTTTTCTTTATAACTTTGCTTCCCTTCCAAACGACAAATCGCTTCGCAACAACGACTGTCTTTCAGCTTGGGAAGTATTCTATGTAGTTAATGTGT